>NW_009935232.1:0-57284 GCF_000696875.1 Nestor notabilis | reverse complement strand
GGAATGTGTTCAAATTAGGAACCAGAAAATTCTACACATTTAGTATTAGAATATGCAGCAATACCAGAAATATTCCTAGAGACAGGAAATTGAGGGGAAGAGTAAAAAAGGCCTCTCCAGTATTTAGTACAGACTAAAATGAATAGATACCCCATACCAGGAACATCTTTAGAAATTAAAAAGCCAAACCCCTGTATAACTACTTTTTCCAAGAAGTGGCTTGTTTCTTACAAAAATCTGGAATCTGGAAAAAAAAATAATCACATTTAAGTGGCACCTTAACCATAGAAAGCAGAACTATGGATAAACAGGAAGGAGAATGATGTGCTTACTGTAACTGAAAGATGCTGCAAAACAGGCCTTTTATTATACAGGCTTGTGTTATATGACTTTTTTTTTTTGGTGCTCCTAAGCATGGAGTATACAGCCCAGATGAAATGGGGAATAAGCATTTCATACCACAGAAAACTGAGATGCTACTGCACCTTCCCACACAATGACCCACCCTCCAACTTCAAAAAACATTAACAGCTATTTGTACTGTCCTTTTCCCCCTTAAAATCCTAGCTAACTCTCAAGTAATTGGCTCAGATGGATAATGAATGGAGGGGATAAGGCAATGCAGCCTTATCTGTATGCCCAGAAAAGTCAGGCTTTTTTTTTTTCTTTTTCAGACTAGAGTAATAGATGCCATTACAGTAACAGGTATCCAGCTTCAAGACAGATCATTTTTAAAGCTCTTGTAAGAAACAGCATGTGTTCAAGTGTACAGGCATCTGCAGAAAAGTCTACAAGGCAATGTAGTGAATACAGAAGATAAGAATTAGGTTCTATTTTTAATATTCAGTGACCTTAAAAATATTTCCATTTCAATTTGATTCCAAATAATCCTGTAAAAGAACAGAAAGCATGAACATAAGGCAAAAACAAAAACACAAACAAACAAACAAACAAAAATAGAAAAATAAAGCTGAAAATGGAATGGATATCAGCAAGGTATCAGTGGGCAACAGTAAGATTATTGGGTTTTTAACCTTTCTAGTAAGGTAACTCCCAACTATGGTGTACTCTCACTTCAGTAAACCACTCAGTTTTACTTTTTGTTAAATCAGTGGCTAAAGCTTCTTGCTTTAATAAAACCAGAATTTATAGATTGCAAAAAAGTCTCCTTTTAAATAAAAAAAGACATCACTGGTTATTTCTGAAAAACAAGGACAGATTCAAAGTGACTCTGCAGATTCTTCTTTTTAGCTGTCAAGAAGCTTTAGTGAGAAAGTAGTGATTTGTAAGAGAGGAAGTGATGCAAGACTTGCATGGAAAATGAACTGCAAAAAAACCATGAAGTGAAGCCTCATTTTTCTGAATTCCAAGATAAATACTATCATTGAAATATGCACAGAACAGTGTGCCTCTTTGCAGTGATTTTCATTTCTGAATTTATAAAATCTTAAAAGAATATAAAATGTTCTTTGCCAAGATTTTTTTAAAAATCTTGATTCTAGTATGAATATGCACCAAAATTCAGGATTTGGAAACCTCAGACATTCTGGTAAATTAGCAATCAAATGTGTTCTGCTCAGGAGTGTTATATATAGCATGTTTCTACTGCAGGTCTGCTATTTCACTTCTGACTCCGCAGTTCATTTCTTAATTCTCCCCCTCCCCAAATATTAATATATTTTCTCAATACTTTCCATTTACTGAAATTGACAGATGTACATACTCTTTTGTTAGGCTGTACTGTCCCCAAATCCTTCCACATAGGATCTAAATTAATGCTAAAGTGACTCCTTTCTTACTGCCACAAAGAAAAAGCTCTGGAGTCAACAAGTCCAAATTTTCTATCCAAAAGTCTGAAAAAATGTTCAGAAAAAAGATGAAAACATCAAAAAATCTAACCAGAACATACTCTTGTTCAGTGTTTTAGCTGCAGTATTTATACAGAATACAAAATTGGAACTCTTCTGTTTCCCTCCTGCTTTTACTTACTATTGATAGAAATTAAGTGTCTCTCCTCTACTTTCACTACTTCATTAGTCACTGTCAGAGGTTCATTTCTGTTACTCTGTTACTGTATTTAAGGGTAGCAGTGACAGATTTCTGTAACCCGGCATGGCATTACTGCCAAAATAACAAAGTATTTGCCAGCTGCCTCTAGTTCCTGCAGAGGCAGAAAGCAAATACCACTACACAAAGTGGTAGGGGAGGGAGGGAGGATTTCTAACATTGTCCAGAAAAGGTCAACAGCTTTCACCACTATTTTGCAATATACTGTCCCTTCTGGATTAATGCTTAACTAAAAATACTATTCTTTGGTCACAGCTATAAACTATGGCTGTGAGAACGGTACTTCAACCTTTGCGACCAAGCTCTCAAACCATAAGTTACTTGAGTCGTATACTTAGGTTGAAACTGCACCTATATGCTTGTGCTAGGTCATGATCATCTCCCGTATCTTCTGGATACAAGGATGGGGAAAAACAACCCTAGTCTACAGATGAAAGAAACTAAACAGAAAATAGAATATAGAGAACCAGCATGTTGGGATGAAAATCTCCCATGAAAAAATCAGACCACCCTCTTGGTGTAAGAAGTTTTCACATGTAACATCTCCCAGTTAATTGAATATATGGCTTCAGGAAAGTAATTAATAATGAGAAAATCTTTGAGGCTCAAAATTTCAAAGCCATTTGAAGTCATACTCAATTCTGAGAAGGATCCAAGTAGATACATTTATATGAGACCTGAATTCTTAACGTCTTTGAAACTGGAATAAACAATGAGCAAAAAGATGTATCCAGATGAAAAAAAATTCAAGAAGGGATTGTTAAAAGAATGTGTATCAAATCCAGATAGGTATCAAGCTCTTCATTCAAAAGTTACAAGGCATCCAGATATATACTTGTTCTCTAAACATATATCATATGTTTATGACAGTTCTGGAACTTCTGCCTATATTGCACATAAAAATACTAACTGCCTTTCAAAAAAACCCCAAACTCCTAACACTGGGTTCCAGCTTGACTTCTGGACAGAAAGAGCAAAAACAGTTGTAATTTTTACCTGAATAAAATCTCCAGTTACTAAAATATGCTCTACTTTTAAATATCAAAAAAATATCACCTAATATGGGAAAACAGCACTTCCATTCACCTCTCCTCAACCCCCATGTATTTAAGCAAGAGTGTTCTGGCAAAAAATAAAAGCTAGATCTGCAACAAAACCAGAGAGAGTGAAATCAGTTTCTTAAAACAGTTGTGATGTTAACATTTAGTTCTAACAAACACCCCTCCCCCCCCAAATTTAAATACAAAACAAGGCTTGAAAACAGGGTGTCATTTAGCAAGTTTTTGGGTATTATTAGCTCTCTCTGGTTGCAGTGGCTTCAGCAACCTTAGATGTTTTTCATCTAAGCACTGGTAGCACTTCTGTAATGCTACCAATATTACCATTACAGCAAAAAAAATCCAACCCAAATCACTCAACTTCTGTTGTATTAACTTATATTAAGGATGATCATTAGTGAAAGAAGACAGAAAAGAACAGGAAAAGGAAAGAATGGATATAACCTAGAGACATGTCCTGAGCTGTACAGCAACATACTATGAAAGGATAACAAAAATATGAGCTGGATATTAGATGAAAAGATGGAAAGTAAATCTAATAAAGATGAAAAAAAAGGATGCTTATATAATATTAACAGAGAAAAATATCTTCATGCCATGATAGGAAAAAAAAAATAAAAATAAATTAGATACAAGTTAAAACAGGTTATATAAATAAGAAGGTAGTCTGAAGTGTATTTCTGTGGTTTTTTGCATCTGCTTCCCCTCCTCATCTCCTCAGGCAATTTAACAGCCCATAAACCCATCTGCCCAAGTTTGATGATCATAGAAATATTAAGCTTGTGCCATCATAGTCCAAGGACAGCTTTATGCTGAATGCTTGTCCATTTTACCCAAGCCATAGATTTCTTGCTGCTAGCCAAATACCTGCATTACTGTCCATTCAGAAGCCTGTGCTTACTACATTCCACTACAGCCATGGCTGCCCCTGTGCAAATGAAGACATAGCTGCTTTGAAGCTGGAGGCTTGAGAGCAGAATTTCCATCTTTGGCAAGAGAACCAAGAAACATGGGAGAAACTGCAGATAATGCTTTCAGAACCAGCTAATTATTGTTTTACAATTCCCCAACCCAAACCAGTAGAGACTAAGATTTATTATGCTTTCTTCAGTTTCCTACCTCACCATCATTGCTGTCAGCATGGAAACCAAATATGTTCTATCAACTGTTAATGGGCTTTTGAAAGCTTATGGAGGAACCTGCCTGAAATGACATTGCGCGAGTTTCTGTTGCAGCTGCTGCTTGAAGACCTAAACCCAGTGTCCACCGTGACTGTCAGCCTCCGACAGACTAAACACCCGCCGACGTCCTTTCCTGCCAGACCTTACTAGAGGAAAACACAGCGATATATCATATGAAGGCTTTAACAATGAAACAAGGAAGTGAAACTGGAATGAAGACAAAGGATAAATGTTAGAGTAGCAACAAGAATAAGTGACAAGGACACATCCATAACTGCTGGTATCTTGAATACAATTTGACACCACACCAAGAGTCTTGTAAGTTTGGGAAATACTTCCGAAGCTGGAATTATTAATTCTTTAGTAATAAGTGAGTTTAACTGAATTTAATTTTTTGCTTACCTAACTGGAAATGTTCATAAAATGAGGTTTGGGCTATGTCTCGCAACACCAACAGTACTTACACCGAGGAAGGACTGGCAGGCATCTATTTGTATTACAATCTACTCACACGCTTTAGAAATCTTCAGAGCAGCTGTTTATCACCAATTCTGGTGACAGAGAATTATTCTGATTTCCACTGGCCATGTATTACAAAAGGTGCACTACCATACATGTGGCAATACCTCAGACCATTCAGCCCTACTACTCTATGATATGAAACTGAAATACTAGATTTGGTTTATTTTAGTGTTTTTAAAGATAGCAGCAGTTCAGACGATGATGCTTGGTGTATTGTAAGTTTCTAGAAAAGGAACTTTCTAGAAACAAAAGTATGTCCTCACCTAGTTAGAAAAATCACTTGCATCATAGAACAGAAGAGACCAAACCACATTTTACTGATTATAGAGGGAAGAGACAGGGATGATTTCAGTAAGATGGCAAGCACTGCCCTTACCGGCTCTCCATGCTTGATTAATCCTCCTCTCCTTGCAATATATAAATTTTAATTTACTGACTGGAATTGAATATATTCTCTGCAACAAGGGACAGCTCTCTCTACTTATTTTAGACCTTTTACCATCAATATCTGTCAGTAGTGTGAAATACAGCATAAGTAGCATAGAAGATCAATGCCTTCCGAAGTCCTCAGTATCCACTGCTCCCATGTAAACATTTTCTGAAGTATTGAAGCCGACTGCATTTTAAAGCTTAAGACAACTTCAAAAGTGATAAAATACAGCGTAGATGACATTACACATACATAATTCTGGAAGACTACTCACTTACAGTAAGAGAGCTTCTTTATCTTAATCCTTGGCATATATAAAAATAAGCACTTTAAAGCAGTGCACGGCTCCAGCAAGTGTAGCCAAGAAGAGCCTGTATTCTAAGCTCAGAAGCTTGATGATTAAAATCTGCCTAGCAAGAGAACATCTTTACCTTACACACTGCAACACTTCAAATGGACATGTTAAATTAAAAAAACAAGTATGTAGATACAAAGGAAAAAAAAACCAACCTGACAGCAGCATTTGCAGAATCTGATACTGCATTTTCTGTCTTGCTAGGGATTCTGCTATCTTTAAGGGATGACTTCTGCTTTTTCAGTATTAAGGAATGGAGATCTTGTAAAGGGCTCAGCTTAATTCCCAAATACTGCAAATAGGGGAGCTGCTAGGCTTTAAAATATCCGTGCCAGGAAGTATCGTGACAATTAGTAGGTAGGATAGCTGATAAACTCAGGAATCTTAAGAGTTCATTTTACTCATGACAAAGCTGTTAATGCAACAATTGCTCTCTTACAATGACTGAAACATGCACAGCAGCCATGTAATTTTATGTAAGCTCAGTTAAACTCCCTCCTCACATCAAGATACTCTGTGATTGATGCAGGCAGGAGTGATAGCAAGCAAAGGATTTCTACAAAACGCCAAATTAACTTCTTTTCTGTGAAACATTCTTGAAAGCTTGTTTGCTGTTAAACTATTAATATATACTCTATCTTACAATATTGTTTTCTCTCAACTAAGCATTATGCAATTTTCCTGTATGTTGTTCTCATTTATCACTGTTTTATGTAAAAGTCAGTGTGTATTTTCCAAATCTTACTTCCTGAAACAACTCTATGAAGATTACAAGTACCATGTCAGATTTATCAAACTCCAAACTTTTTAAATCTGTCAGCAGACAGTAGCTTAGGACACTATAATAACAAGTGTACAGGAGAAACAGCTGTTGTGGTTTAGGATGTTGCTCTGCAGGAAGGTAGCTGAGGTAGTTTTCTGGAAGTCCACATATACCTCTCCCCCCTTTATCCTGCCTGGCCTCCTTGACAGAAGTTCCTGAGTAACCTAGCAGGTGCTTGATGGTCAACAACCTGAGCAGTTGCCAGGACAAACATGGGAGCAGGGAAGAAAGGAGGTACAGAGAGCACATATATGTGCTCACATAGGTGTGTTTAAAATGGAATCGGAAATGAGAAGGGAGATTCAAATATGACAGATGGTGTCAGCATTCAAGTGCCACCTTGGGGCATAAACCAGATCTAGGTAACTGCTGTTAACCAGCTACTTTTTACTTTCTCCTCAAAGGAGCCACTTCACATCATGCAAGCCTCCTCTTCTGCTTCACAGTAGAGTAAGGCAGTTTATTTTCAATTGTCCTCAACAGGTTAAGGGAAAAAAAAATCACATTGTTTTACATTCAAGTGGGTGAATACGAACAATTGTTTCTCTAAATCGCTGAGTGGTCAGTAAAACCTGATACAACACAGACAGTGGTCAAGATACTACCTTTTCTTTCAGCAGTGTACTTCTGTCCAAGCAGAAGCCTATGGATCAGCTATCTGGACATATAGAACAGATAATCTCTTTCTTGGTTATGCTCCTGGGAACAGTTCCCAGTACAGATCACCATTACATGTAAATACCATAAATATTACAAACTTGCAGTGAAGTGGTCAAATCAGTTCATGCAGAAACACTGCTCCCAGGAATTGACAAAAGAATTAATCTGACACTGAAGATCAGCAAAAAGTATCAACAAAGCACCCTGGGTTGGAGAAAATCCTCCCTCCATCCCCCAAAGACCCAGCTCCGGGGATTTAAATACCCTCTCTAGTACATACTAAGGACCTTGAGACACTGTTAACCACTCAGCTATAGCTACTTAAAACATTACTTGTTCATTACTGGCTGCAGTTGCATTAGCAGTTTGGTACAAACCAGTAGAGCAGCTTTGCAGAACTACGTACACCTTACTGCTTTAGTCTGGTTTTAGGAACAGTTTCTGTGCATTCACAAGGAAACCAAATTGTAAGATACGCTGCAACTGTGCACCACATACACTTCAAATCTGAATAGCAATACACATCTGACCTAATAATTGGTCCTTCAGACATTCACATACATGGCAGGGATGGCTGGTCCTAAAGGGCAGAGTAAATATGGTCCACAGCAAAATTCCTAAGCTACAGGCAGATCAGATACATGCACCTCAGAACCAACTGCTTATCATCCTGTTGCACTGCTCATGCACATACAGTCACTGTCTTCCTCCTTGTTACTGCTCTCCAAGTAGTTAGCAGTACAAAATCCAGGAGCTGAGCTCAGAAGTCATCCCTGCAGCAGCTTAATGCAAGCTGCTGACTTGGGACTGAAGTAGCTGATGCATATTCATTTCCATGGACTTTGCTCATAGAGGTAGGACACAGAATTGTATTTTCACAACTACATTTGCTAAAGCATCTACATCACTGCACCTAGATCCTGTGCAAAACACCAAAACCCACCTAAAGACTGTTTTATTGTCTGACATGTGGCATTTTGAACATACTTTATGATTAAGCCACAATGAAGCTCATACAAAGTGTGGACAGCTCATGCAACCTAACTGGTAAAGCGCAGACTGAAACCAGGCACTTAAAAAAACCCAACCTTCCCCTCTTTTTTGGTTGGTTGGGGTTTGGGTTTTTTTTTTTTTGGTGTGTGTGTTTTGTTTGGGTTTTGTGGATTTTTTAGGTTTTTTTGCATGGTAGGGAGAGAATTTATTTGGTTGGGTTTGTTTTTGAAAGCAATAAGCAGCCTCCTGTCATCAAGCTTTTTAAATTCCAGGAAACAAACAGAACTTTATGTTATACAGATGCCAACATACTGTGTAAGTAGGTTTTAACTACAGTCTGTGGTTAGAAGGCACTATCTTTTTATGCTAGATGAGGAATTATGTGCTCTGGATGTACTCAGTTTGAAACATGGAGTACAGTCTTGCTGGATATTTCTGTGAACTAATACATTGCTCCTGGCAACAAAAATAATTTACATTTTTAATTTTAATTTCCTTTACCACAGTTTTCTCTTAGCCACTGCTGCCGAGAACCTGCAGTTGCATTTTACTTCCTCACCATAGAGGATTCAAATAGAGAGAAGGCCACCCTAAATGAGACTCTACACTGCTAAGGAGAAAGATGTAGTCAAACAAATGATTTCTTGTGGTGCCAACCTATACTGAGACTTTTGACAAAAGGTACCACTTCTTTTTGCAAACACCACGTATTATCTAGGCCATCAAGAGACTGGGTAACAGCAACCACTTACCAACAGAGAAAATAAAATTAGGTCCTTCCAAAATTTTCAATAGGTTGCATATAGAAAAATATTCCAAATTGTGTTCCTGAATTACACATATTGCAGGAACATTTTGACTATATGTCTCTTACAGCAATTTTTTAATCTAGATTCTGGGTGCTAGAATGCTTTACATATTCGTAAACTTCCTAAGTAACCTTTGCTTACTCTTTCCAGTAATATTTCTTGCAGGGATGGTCACTTTGGATATAAAATGTACACTGATCTCCTGACACTGTCCAACGAAACCTACAACACACTAAATGCCCAACAAAGACTGCACAATTTCCTGCAGAACTGCAATAACGCTTACATCTACATGAGCTTTCCAATAAAGGCAAAATGGAATGTCTTAGAAGGGGGAACCAGAACAATTCCAAGGAGTGACTAACACTGCAAGTGACTGTTAAATGAGGGGGTGTTTTAAAAGGCCTTGAGAATCAAGCTACCTCTATTGCTTTATAACCAAACTGAGGCAGAGAGGTCAGTTCTAGCATGAAAGCAGTTTGGTATGCATCCTTCAGGAGTTACTTTTTGTTTAGTCCCCAGCTTGAGGCTTTACCTCACACATAATTTTCACTCAGAACATCCACCATTACAAATTCTCTATAAATGCTACACAAAAAAAAGGAGGAATGAAGGCATTCTAATGCAACAAGAAGTCCCAGTATAAAACACACTCACTAAATATACTGACCACACAAACACATGGTAGTAGCTACATCAGTAAAAGTTACGCTGTCAGTCTATTTATATGGCATCTGCTTCTGCACGAGTGAAACAGCCTCCTCAAATGTGGTGGCTTCAGCCAGAAGAGTGTTATTTCAAAAGCTTTACCACATTAGCATCCTAAATAACTGTTCTCAAGTATTTCATGTTTGACCCATTGTTACAAACTAACATGAGTATCAGATAAACACAAAAGCAAATGTCACCCAGTTCAAAAAAGATGCTTCATGTGGAGTTCAACTTAGCCACTATGGCGAAAGGCTAACAGAATACATCACAAATTTATGCAAAGCAATACTTCAGTTTAAAAACAAACAAACAACAACCTTTTAAATTGTATGTGCTAGGAGATAAGACGGACAAGCAGGACAGTACTTAAAATCACTGATGAAAGATGCCAAGTATTTATTAGAGTTCCAGAAAGCTCCACAATTTACTTTAACTGGTTTAGTTGAATGATCACATTATCTAAAACCATAAAGCCCTACAGTTTTTAATCCAGTAATATACTAACGTAATTTTACAGTATCCTATAGATTTATCCTATAATCCCTTAATGTGCCTAGGCTGAAAAATCATGATTTAATACCTGATGGGCTCTGTGCAGCAGAAGGGGTGGACGTTGAGCTTGCAGCCACTGAATCACAGCGCCCCGTACTCCCACTGCCACTGGAAGGTGATGGTGATGAGAGTGGTGATGGATTGTGCTGATTTATACACTGGGCTACAGCAAAACCTGCAAAATAGGACAATGAAGTTTATGAGTTAATGATTAGCTTGAAAGAGCTAACCTACATGAACAAATCGAGAAAGGGGAAGTGCAAATACTGCATCAAAGTGGTGCTAACTTGACTTCTTATTGGCAGTCCCCTGGATTATTGAAAGTAGCCACAAATCGCACTGTGAAACACCTAACAATGTACTACTCGTTGCCTTCAACTGCATAGTAAACACTGAAGAGGAAAGCATCTGACAATCAGGTATGAAAGCAAACGCACCACTGCGCTTTTCTTTACTCTTTTATATGGGGAATCTCCCATGGCACTGGATGGATGATTCAGTCAGAGAATCTCCTATTTGGGGAATTTGCTGGTGCCATGCAGCAGGCAGCTAGTTGAAACAACTTAAACGGACTTGTTACATGAAGCATATGAAAGCTTTAACACACAGACATGGCATGTCAGGAAAATACTGTTACCAACAACACATACTGACAGGCTGTGTTGCACAGAAAAAAAAAACCAAAACCAGAATGGATGAAGAAAGGAAGAAACAAAAAGCTAACAAACACCAGTCCTGTTAACAATCCGACCTAATCTGCAGTCCCACCTCTTACCTTCTACTTCCCATACTTATACACAAGAATTAGACTCAAAACCACTTGCAGAAACACAATGCTATCTGAATAGCTGTAGTACTTGTATCACAGTTTTAGATGGGCAAATGCCACTTTTACCAAGCTTTTCAGTTATTTGAAGTAACAATTCATTATGTCGAAGATGAACACCACCTGAAAGAATTAAATAACCACCATGGCAGGAGACATCTATTTTAGTTAAAAACAAAACAGTTTGTGAAGCAGCTGATTACTTCATAAGTGTTAATAAACCCATGTATTTTATTTCAGAAACCCAACTGATTGATCTTCCACAATCATTTAGGTATGTTAAACTGAGGTTTCACACAGTGACGCCTGATAGTCTGCAAGAAGTTAACCACAAACTAAACTACCTCAAAGGTGAAAGACTTCTATAGCACTCTGGGCCACTGAAACATATAGTTTTTAATATAGCAAACATGCATTAGGCTTCTCATACATACTTCATATTTTGATAAGCCAGTTAGGATGGGAAACAAGGAATAATCAATGGACTTGTGACCACAGAAGTGAGGCAAAGATATCTGTTAATGTGAATCAAAGTTGGTTTTGGAACAGTTACTAAAGCCATCCGTATAGAAGTTCTTACATCAATCTATTTTGTTTCCCTTACAGTGCTGGAAAAAGCTGTACCCATCCAAAGCATTCTATTTCCACAAAAGGTTTGCACTTCCAAAGGAGGAGAAACCTTCCATCCTCACCAAAATGGCAGAAGTAGTAAACAAGGGCTACTCTGTCTATCCTGGGAAAAGCTGCTTGGATTCAGGAGGATTGCGTGCCTGAAGACTTTGGAGAACAGTGCTCATAGATTCATGTCCTTACACTGAAACGTTTGCTTCCAAATAATCTTAACTAGTAGCCCTGCATATTTAACTCAGTTTGAATCATATCTTCCATTTCTCGCACACAAGCAGTAATATTACATAAATCAAGTCAGTTGTAGCTTGTATAATCTTAGTGTTGTCAAACTACCTTAATTAGGCACTTCTGCTTGAATACCTCTGCACAGAAGTAATCAGTTCTACATGATTCTAATCACGACAGGAAGATTACTACCTAGCTCATACAATTCTGATGACTAGGCAATATAAATACATACAAGAAAGGCAGCAGAGTAGGGTCTTTAAAAGTAGCTGTCATAACTAAATATCAAATATTAAAATATAGTATTTTAATGGTTCAAAGAATATTAATTAAAAAACCCAACAACAAAATGAGGTGATAAACTGACTTAGCAGTTGTCTTCCATTATTCTTGCATAGAACTAAAGATTCAAAAAATACTTTATATACTTACAGGCTATAAAAGCAACTGTACCCTAGAATTATGGAGAATACGATAATTCAACCATCTCACACTGGAAATAACTTAGTAGTACTTAACTAAACTATCCCAATCTGACCTTCCTACAGTAGTTGTGCTTGATGATGAACATGAAAGCGTTGGTTGGTAAGAGTCCCACAGTGTGGTTCCAAAATAATTTGTATATAACATTCAAATGTGCTGAGCAATCTAACCTCATAAAATCAGTAACAAGAGCAGATGCTCATCAGCTGAGAAGGTCAGGCTCCCTGTTAGTACTTTGATCAAAAGCATCTGTTTTCTTACTGTTGATGAAGGCGGCAATAAATCACAAAAGCTTGTGAACATTTCAAGAATATATTCGTAGTATTAATTAAAAAGCCACAAATTAAGATCTGTGATTTTATGCCAGCCTGTGATGACCTGCTAAAGAAAGGCATATCATATTTTCAGTGTATAATATGCTTTTATAATGAGTAATATTTGCTAACACTAAAATAAACTTTCTTCACATAAATCTGAACAATCTCAAGCACTGTTTAAACAATTCTTGGGCTTTGTTTGAAGTCTTCCTATTCCCAAGAAATGATGAAAAAGTTGCATAGAATTCCTGCCTACATTTTCTTTTTCATTTAAAGAACTACATAGCTATAGAAGACAAACTCTTCCTTTGGATTTTAAAATCAGATGGCCATACTGTTCTTGCAGACTGATACTAACAAGAAGTTTTCCAACTTTTGCCCCCAAAATCTTATCATCATGATCATATACTAAGGTATTAAAAATGAAGGGGAAAAAAAAATTAAGAGAGATCTTCTGATTCCTTTTGCTTTCCAAAATAAATTTTCTCAATAGGGAAGTGACGACACTTGTTAAAATATTTAGACGTAGATTTTGCAGGAAATCATCAAGATTACCCTTTAGACACACTGAGTATATCTATCTCTATAAACAGCTTTGATTTGAAACTAGTGTTTTGAATTTGCTTGGAGAGGAAGTGATGATTTACTTTCAATATAAGACCTATGTTCACAGGACCTCTACCAAATCCGCTTGTTTCTTTGAAAACAGTTTTATTCTTTATGAAGAGTGCTTCAGAACACCTTATACATAGTTAATAAGATGATGAACAGACCAGCCAGCAAAGCTATTCCTAAAATGCGCTAACATTCTGGCAAAGGCCATTAACCTAAAATAGATCCTGTACTATATTCATGGTCATGACTTTAAGGTGAGAAAATCAGTTAAGATAAGGATTTTTGCTTCTGTTCTTCTCCGATCAGAACTGCCCAGTTTCTCAAGCCAGTCATCTGGGGTGATTACATCATCTCACTGCATTTACTTAACCTGTACTTTTTGTAATGAGTATTAGCAGGGATGTTCTGAAGCATGGTCCGTTATATTCTTGCCACCTTTCACCCACCTTGCACAAAATCTAGTTTTAAGCTATAACAACTCTCACTCTCTTCCTCCTAGGTATCAAGAAGCACTTTCAAACCAGATTTTAACTTTGGACCATGAAACAACAAAGCGAAGTGAAGCACAGGTTGACTACATGCTCTCTAGTGATACATGTAGAGATTTATGTATGCACTACAACAGAAACTGAAGCAGACCAGGCTGAAATAAAAGTTCTTGAAAACTCTGAATTCAATAAGAAGAGAGATTAGCAAACTAATTCAACAATTGTACTAAAATTCTCTACAGAGTGAAATTTGCAGGAGGGGTGAAAACATTTATATCACTGCCAATATCTTAAAACACACCCTGGATGTACAACTAAAATAATCCTACTAAAGAAAAGTGATTCATCTTCTAAAAATACTGCCAAAATCATGGCTCTCCCTTAAATTGGCAATCCCCACCATCATCAAGGGAAAGCATAACTTGTTGCTTACAAGTACAATCAAATTAACAGACTATGTGAAGTTTACAGAACTCTCAAGCATCACTTAAAGCTGTAGCATTAAGAACTGAATACACAAAGTTAATAACTGCAACTTACTCAATTTTTTTAAAAGGCACAAAATCTTTCTCAAACTGAAAATCACTCCAAGTCTGATCAAAGGATAAACACAAAGAGATTCCTATGAAAATCACTTGGAACTAGGAAACCTCATACACTCATTGGCGAAGGGGAGAAGGAAGAGGCCTTTGATATTCATTTTGCAATCAGATGTAAAATAGTGTAGTAATCCAGTTTTATTATACTACTGGCTGTCATAAAATGCATTTCAAAAATGCAGCATTTGAAATACTTCATTTTCTGTTCTCATACTTGGTATCAAATAAAACTTCAAAGGACTTTTTCCTCCTGATTTGCATGTGCATACAGTGGAAGTTTCCATTTCCTGGAATTCAGAGTAACTGTGGTTCCTTGAACAAACTACCTTTAATCCCAATTCCAAGCTAATGTTCTGAGAGTAGCTGCGGCCCTTTTCTGTCTTGCTACCTCTAAGGTAAATGAAGCAGTGCACAGTATCCCAGCTACTTTTCAAACCGGCAAGAAAATGATCATGACCAAATTAAAGGAGGAATTATGCACAACTGACAGATATGTTGCATAAATACTGAGTATGTGGCACATTTTAACTCAATCCGTAAAGGAAGGCAACATGTTAGGACACTTCCAGTGTACTTGGACAAACTGCCATACATATTGCTCACAACGTACACAGAATTCACACCCAGGTACTACTTTTTTCTCTAAGAGTAACTTTTTCCATAAGTCTCATCCTGGAGTTGTGTGTTCAGAAACCTATTGCAGTAAGCTTTTCATTGCTGATAGAAGTTACAGTTCAGCCATTGCAGATTCAAACCACAAAGCAGAAATTGCTTGTTAAGGAATGCTAATCTTACCTGGAACTTTGTCAACAGATGCAAAAACAGAGCGTTGCACTGTAGGATCACTGCTACCACGCCGTGACTGATCATAAAATCTAAATGGAAGGTGTTGGGCTGTAGCTGAAGAGCTGTGTCCAAAACCCATAATTTCAGTTGAAGGCTGAACAGGAAGATCCAGCAGAACTATGTTTAATCACAATTGATAATTTTTGTTACTCAAAAATATGTAACAGTAGGTGAAAATAAAATTGATAGTTCTCTCATAATCTTGAGAATAAACCATATTGTTTAACATAACTTGACTCCATTTACCTCTTAAATATGATTACAACTGCATTAGAAAAAGAAGAGACACAGCATTTATGGCAACCTTTCCTAGCACTGCTGTCCACACCACATTCACACTAAGGAAGCCTCAGTGGAGGAGGAAAAAAGGATTACTGTAAGCTCCTTGCATGAAGCAAGCCACTGGAAATATTTAAAAGATTAAAAAAAAAATCTTCTGTTTTTTACTGTACAAATAGTAATTCATTAGTTACAACTGAACACTGCAGAAAGCCATTTAAAGAGACAATCTGCTGCTCTTAAACCATCTATACTCAGAGAAATTCTCTGGCCAACTCAGTAATTTTAATAGCAGCTGTGACTGTGTTTTTCACAGTTCTGGTTAGTTCATTACTCCTACTGGACAATCCAAGTAACTGAGACAGCTGGTGTCCCTTTTCATTTGCTCAGCTATTTTCCTTCCTATATTTCAGAGTTCCCTTTTCTAAACTCTCCAATACATTCAGTTTACTGGAAATCTTCAATTTATTCTTCAGTCACTTAATACTAGAGTAATATTTTAATCACTCTTTGCTATTTACTCAGACTAACTCTTTCCTTCGTGTCTTTGCATGCATTTCCTCCACTCACAGAAATCTAGCTTCTGATACTCAACATTTAGGATTGCTCATCCAAGCATTAAACATTAAGATAACACCACTGGGACACCATCCATCCCAGGACTCAGGCAAGCAGAGCTCCAATTTAGTCCTAAGGCAATAGAACATCTGCTTTCTAAGTAGGGCATCTGAATTTTGAAACACTGAATCACATTTAAAAGAGAGTTTTGTGAGATGACTGGCAGCTAGCGGCAACAAAACAGGACTCCTTTTTCATCCTTTGACACATCTATATAAAATCTCTTGCTTGGAAACTAGACACTGGTTTACAGTTTTCTGTGGCACACCACTACTGAGATTTTTCTAACACATACTTGTGTTAAAGAGCTATTTGCAATGACACCCAAGTCTTGTTTCTCAGAATCATTTCAAACTAATGGCTCACCTGCTATCCTCTGCATTTTCATACGTCGAGCTTGGATACGGCCTTTTGCAAGACGCTGCTTTGCAATAATGCAGCGGATGTGATCTGAAAAAATAAATGTAGCCTGAAGGATAGGGAAGGGCTTAGAATGAGGACTTGAGGCAGGCTTATGAATTATTATGTTCAGAGCTCTACTGTCATCCTCCACGCCTGTCACCTGCATATCCTAAAAAGAAACAGAAGACAAGTTGCTAATGAAAAAGTCTGCATTTTAGAACTATAAATAGCAACATTAAAAGAAAACCCTATGAATGGTCCACTAAAGCACCTAGGAACAGTTTCTGTGTTAAGAAAAAGGACTATAGAAGTTGCACAATGTTGAATTTAGCTCTTCAGAAATTGGTACTCACAGAGATTGTCAGTTTCAAATTCAATTGAGTTATTTGGGCATAGCAAGTTTTAAGGAAATACAGTGTTGGATAAAGCAACAAAGATATAAATGAGGGGAACTTCTGAAAGTTTTTAAAATAAATTAGAAAAGTACAGATGATTTTGAAGTTACAACCTGTCATTTTCCCTACCTCTGTAGGAAGATCAGAACTCTAGGAGAGTTCATTACTGTGCTACTTAAGGCAAGTGCTTGGGGCTCAATCCTAATTGTACAGAATTCCAACGTCCAAATGAACAGAGCCCAATATATACTGGTGAAGTTATCTCATTTTCAAGTTTGTCTTTAGTTAGCTATGTAAACTTCCTCAGAAAATCAGAAATAGTTTAAAAGGCAAAATCTAGCAAAAAGACTAGTAACAGAAGAAACAAGTAAGCATGGTACAGAGCTTAAATAAATAAACTAATATTGGTATTACTATTTAACATAAACATAGCTTTTCAGCTGAGAAAAAGTAACCACCCATACTAAAACTCCTCTTACCTGCAAAAGGCCTGCAAACTTAACTACACCCCATCCAAGTCTGGCAACATCTGGCTCAACTAAACTCATCTGGTATATATCCACAGCCAGGAACCTTTGAACTTGACCTCCATCCTTTGTTATGACTGTACAAGCAATTAGATCACTGTTATCTGAAGGAAGGAAGAAGACACACATAGCTTAGCTACTGAAGTTAAGGATTCTGGGTTTTGGTTGTTTTACATAACATAATTTTAATGTATAAAAGTCTTTACAACACACATTTGAAGGTATTCAAGGCTGGTTTTTTAACAAATATTTTGCATTTCCCTATCATATTTATAGTAATGTCAAAAGGGCAGAATATATTTCAACAGTAGTGGTTGAGGTATCTTACAAGTTACATATCAGATGTGTATTATATGTACCTTGCTTTCTCTTATCACCTTCATTACCTTTTAGTATAAAAGGTCACTTCATTTCAGGGGTGAAATTGCAACAGTGTTAATTTCTATCACTAAGTGAAAGTCTCAAAGTCTTGTCCAAAGACCAGATACCCTCCTACACCACTGCAGGCAACTGCCTGTACATCAGTATAAACTTCATCTCCATTCTGACACAAGCTCCATTTCTACAGGTTTAAAACCTGACTACTCTGACTGTTGGAAGCCCTTCAGCTTCAAGACTACAGGGATGCTCTAGATTAACTGAATCAGGGTTTTGCCAGTATTTAAGTTAGGTGACATTTTTTTCCTTTACCCAATCACTTTATTAATTTATATTGAACAAACATATCCTCTCTCAATCATTATTCTAGCACCCCTCAAATAAGCCCCAACATACAGACCTCAAGCTTTAATTACACCATCCCCTGATCCTCCTGAATCTCCTCACTGCACCTGTCCCAGTTCAAACCATCATTCTTGAAAAGCGACTAAATCACATTCCTTACACCAGAGCTGAAGTCTGCTGAGTGCCCTATAAACTGGCACTGACATCTCACAGCAGACCTCTTATTAGAACTGCTTTTTCCTTTACTCCAAATTGGTAAGTTCATTCACATACTTAATACACACAGATCTTTGTCTTCTCATGTAATGCAATTTACAGCAAGTAAAAGATTCTATGACCACACTTACTGTCCTTCGGAGTTCATCATCTTTGCAATGCTAGATGGTATTCTGCATAATTTGGTAGGTTTAGCCAGCTAAGTCGCAGCATTTTAACTATTTCCTGAAGCAATTTTGATTGAGTTTTGTGATGGTTTATTGTTTCTTGGGTTTTTTAGGATAGAAACCATAGGACTTGAAAGCAATGAGCTCTATATTTTGCTTCTACCTTAGCCAGTTTTTCCACACACTCCTCCTCCTTAGTGCTTACTCCTTAGCATGCTAAGGCATCAATAGACTCAGCAGTTTACAGTCACTTATTCAAATAGCCTTTCCTAAATGAGGGCTCAATACTATAGGTGTCAAATGCTGTTAACAAGTACAATGCCATTTTTCCCCTCCTATTCCACAGACACAAAGTATTTTTAAGGATGCTGTATTTTTTGACATATGTCTATATATTGACATCAGTTTGATAAATCATATCATCTCCACTAAGGTAAGTATCATTCAAAAAGGCTGCCTTCTTATTCAGATTTTTTATATCTATATGAAGGGAGCAATTCTGACAGAAGCAATTCAGTGCATCTCAAATACTGAAGTACCTCTAATACTATCTCCATATTGAATGTTAAGCGCTCTTGCATTCAAAATCCAGCTGTAGCAGTAGTAAACTCTGTATTTCACACTAGAAACATCTGTGGGATAGATAAAAGCTACAAGTGGAAGCATACAGTTCTTTGCAGTGGTAGATCATGCAGCTACTGACAACAGCCATAGATTATGTTTTAGAAGGTGGAGGAAACTCTTTTGTACATAATACAGCTCAGCAGGTTACCCAGGAAGGCTGTTGAATTTCTATCACCAAAAGTTTTCAAGTTTCAAAAGAACAAAAGAAATACTCCTCACAAAACCAACCTCCTCTTCCCCATAAGAAAACCCCCCACACACCACAACCGAGAAGTCTCTTCCAACTAACATTTCTATTATTCTACCAATTACCCTTTACCAACAGGATCTACTCAAAACAGACTGGGTCGTAGGAGAGAAAAGAAGGAAATATGGAACCTTAATACACTTAGAAGAAGATAATTAATGCTAATCCAATGTGAATTTAGTGTGAGCTTTTGAAATTCAAGAATACAAGTTTAATCAATAAATACAACACTGCTACTTTTCTGCAATACATACAAGACACGATTCAGTTACATGAGAATTGATTACTATTATCTACTCAGATGCCCTGGAAGGCTCAAGAAATCCATAAAGGATTGGCAAACGTTACTCTTGGAGCCTATGGGAGATTTATTCCTTTTTAGAGAAGAAGCAGAGACACTGTGTAGAAAATAATAGGAGATCTAAAATGGCAATGTAGGCTATATATTGAGAAAACAAAATCTTACTCCAAAGAAAGTTGGGGCTGTTCAGCCTGGAGAAGTGAAGCTGCATGGAGACCTCATAGCAGCCTTCCAATATCTGAAGGGGGCCTACAAGGATGCTGGGGAGGGACTCTTCATTAGGGACTCTAGTGGTAGGACAAGGGTTAATGGGTTTAAACTTAAACAGGGGAAGTTTAGATTAGATATAAGGAAGAAGTTCTTCACAGTGAGGGTGGTGAGGCACTGGAATGGGTTGCCCAAGGAAGTTGTGAATGCTCCAACCCTGGAGGTGTTCAAGGCCAGATTGGACAGAGCCTTGGGCGACATAGTTTAGTGTGTGGTGTCCCTGCTCATGGCAGCGGGGTTGGAACTAGATGATCTTAAGGTCCTTTCCAACCCTAACTATTCTATGATTCTACGAATATTATTGTACCAATGACATTCTAACAATCTGAACAATAGAAGACAACAATATATATTAAATGCATCAAAAGCTCTAAGTTTTTGATCCCAAAGTGTATCTGTATTCGTATATATTTTATACTTACACATCCAGAAGTGGTACAAAGGTATAAATCTAACACATCCCTCCAGAAATTACTTTCTAATGCCTAAATTATTTCACCTTTTTATTAATAACTGGAAAGCCTGAAGTTATTACAAAGGTTTCTAAGTCATGGTAAAACAAGAATAATGCAAGTGTCATTTATTCTGTACTGGCCTGTGAATTTAGGCATAAACCACCCAAACATATTCGATTATTTTGCCAGCTGAAGTACATACAGTTTAAAAGAAGCAGGCTGAAAGAAACTTGAAAGACCACCACAACAAAAACTGATGTGAAAATTAGACTTTTTTTTTTTTTTTTAAAGCAAAAACCTTAATAATTCAACTAACTTCATTTAAAGAATACCTAGGACGAAGATTTTAATCCATACATAAATAGTACAAATGGATAAGGAATTCAATGCAGGTCCAAGCCTAATAGACAAAAGCTACAAGCGGCAGCAGTCCTATGGTGAAGTGACTGATGAAACTACACAACTGATAGCCTGTTCCTTCACAAGACAAAGTTTCTAATCAAGAACAAACATTTTTCTAGGAATACACTTTGGGTCAAACAGAACTAGCTATGGGGAAGTCATACGCAATGCACAGGATGTACACAGTGTTTTTTTCCAAGCCATAGAAACTGGAAAAACCCAAGAGAATCCCTATAAATACAGCTATTAACTGAGAAGGAACTAATTCTCAAACAGTTGGTATGACTAAACAAGGATGGGCTTATTATGGCCTATCCTCCACATTGCATGAGCTCTTACAGCCAGTATCTTTTTTGAGGCAGTCTCAGTAACAAGCATAAAGTCTTAATCAGTGTCAATGAGCCAAAGCTTTCAATAGTTGTATTTCAAAACAGGACTCTGGAACCTGTCTGGTTACTGCTTATCTTGGGACCCTTCATTTTTTACCTCTTTCATTCTTTAATCCAATTAGTTCATCAACACATTTATTTCCATCAGTACAAGTTCATGGAACAGCCATGTTCTTCTCAAGACCTGAAGTAGCTGGATTTTGACGCCTCCAAATACATAATGTGAGACTGCTGAATTCCGTGGAGAATCTATTGTGAGATTCTCAACACTTAGGCCACAACATCAAATAGAGTCATGAAGTTCTCAAATACTTGGTTTTGTCCAGTATTTATACAGTTTTTAGTAAACCTGCAAGCAGATTAAAGTACTTGAAATAACTGCTGTACGTATTCAACTGCCTGACTACAGAAATGCAGTACATAAGGTAAAGAACTTAAAGGGCAGTTGTTTTACAGAGCAGAAAGTTTTCATTTTAGATGTGGCAAAAATGTCAAGTAAAGCATTACTGTTAAAGTTTGTCAAAGAACAGAAAAGATAAGTACTCATTTATTAGGAAACTGTTACAGGAATCTTTTGAGTTTATGCAACTGAATGTACCACATTTACATGACTGTTTCTAGTTCACAGCTGCTGAAGGGTCATAAAGTACAATCATCCTTTATGACAAAACCAGAAGAGAAAGTGTGGTTAAACACATTTCCAGTGAACTGATCTGAGCTTACAGCTAAGCTATAAACCAGTTACAGAGATCCAACCATATCTGGGTGAAAATTTCAAGCCCAGTAAACTTAAGTACTATTGAAATCCGATCAGGGGATTAAAATGAACCACAGACTGAATAGTTAGTTCACTGACATGACACTGCTGCAATGAAGTGTACTGCCATTTCTGAGCCTAACAGCAATGCTCGATTTTTCCTCATGCAAAATAAAGCTTGTGACCAGTTCAGACAATACACATCCAAGGCACAGATCCAAGATTTCTTTAGATTTTCTCCAAGAAAAATACAACTTTTAGGAAACACAGACTAGGAAGGAGAGTTCAAAGATTTCAGCTGCTTGCAGCAAAGAAGATTTAAATTAGGTGAAAATATTGCATGGATACAGGCAACCATTTGTCTGGAAAGACTGTATTATACGAAGTCTTTACAAATATAACACCTAGTTGAGGAGATGATCTAACTGCACTTCACCTACGTCAGGGTTTGATCTTTAATGATTTTATGATTTACAGTCATGATAATTCTAGAAAACATCTGTAGACATCAAAAGCTCTTACAGAAAACTTCAAGCACTTTGTGTGCTTAGCTGGCAGTCTAAAATAAGTATTAGGCTGCAGATAGTTAATGTACCACCTCCCACTTCACATAAAGAACTTTTTCCAACAGCATGTAGCCCATTTGGTATGACATTCTCCTTTACTACTAAGTTATATTCCTCAGAAGATATTAATAGAAAAAAAGGAAAATTATATGTCCTATGATAAAACCTCTTGACAACTTCTGCAAATACCTGTCTGGGGGGAGTAAAGAAGCTGAAGCCAGTGGTATTCAACAACTAAATGAGAAGCACTGAGTACAAATAGAACCACAGGAGATTTCACAAAAACATTGGGGGGAAATAAAAAAACCCAACAACAAAACCCCACAACCCTTTTTTTATTGTGAAGATGAACAAACACTAAAACAGATTGTCCAGAGACACCGTGAAATCTCCATCCTCAATGATGGAAAACATGACCAGTGAGGGCCCTGGGCAACTTGATCTAGCTGACCTTGCTTTGAGCGTGGAAGTCAGCTAGATGGTCTCCAGAGGTTCCTTCCAACCTCAATTATTCTGTGATAAATTTTCCTCAAATCTTATTAAAAAACCATTGATTATGATAATACATTATTTATAAAGGCTGTTTATTTGGTAGAGGCAAGAGTGAACAAGGAGTCTTACCTATAATGTTAATTTTTCCTGCTTTAGCAAAGACATAATGGCTTTAAATGTATCATCGGTTACCTCTTGACCATGGCATTTTAAAAAATTGTCACTAATAGAATCAGCAGCCTGAAACCAAGCCCCAAGGCTGTTAACTTGAGCTGCCAGTGAACTTCACACAACAGTGAGATCCTGAACAAGATTAAAAAGCCACCTACATGAGACACCTACAAACTCACATGCAGTCTAAGACAGGCAGTTATCACATAATACATGAGTGCTTCAAAACTATTTACAGTAAAAACCAACTCTGAAAAGCAGTAGTATACATCATTGTGGTAACAGCATACCCAGCAAGATGGAATGAACCTTCTGTGGAATACCTGACTCATTTCTAAACGCAGAGTCATATAGAATGCTGACAAACTTGCAATTACACTTAAAAGGGTTAAAATGAACATATGTACATCAAAGCATTAAAATGGTTCTGTACAAGAAACTTTAACCTTTCTTATCAAGCTTCCATGAAACACCAGTATTGCATTCGGGGGGGGGGGGGGGGGGGGGGGGTGTGTGTGAAGGGGATGTTTTTGCAAGAGATTTTAAAACCCAAATGGTAACTGAAATAATTCCTTGATCTTGCTAACCTCTGCTTCTTGTCACTATATGTATACAAATGAGCATAATCACTGGAGGCATCTAATGTTCAGAAAAATTTAAAAAGCATTGTAAAAATACAGATTGAAGAAAATTTGATTGCAAATATCTTCAAAGTGATAATTAAAAAAAGGCACACCGATATAATTCTTTGGGTCACATTTTGCCAGCTGTTAAGCCTCCTCCCAAGATACAGCACCAAGCAACAGCATACCAAAATATTGATATTCTCTTCTCTAATGGGCAATGAAAAGACTTGAGTTGGTTTTCCCTTTATTCAGGTAATTAATATTTTGATGGACTTGATGCACAGAAAGGTCTCTGAGATACTGGACATACTTTCATAACATCTATTAAGGCAACTAGGGCAACTGGTTTTTTAGTTGAAGTAAGATCAACAAGCATTTAAACATAAGACAATAAAAATTTAGACTCTAAAACATCAAACATCCTTTTTTTTTCTTTTTAAAGAAGAACCTTCAAAGACTAAACCCCTAGCAAATACACACATCATTTTAGCAATCACGTGCCCTCTAAAGCTACAAATCATACATCCAAGTTCTTAATAAAACAACTGCCTGAACAGAAATTAACTACTTACAAGCTAATGCCAACATATCAAAATCTTCCAGGTCTTGATTACAGGCAATGGAGTTAATAGTATTTATATTGTCATGTGCTTTCTTTTAAATTCTAGCCTAAAAGCACACTACTCTACATGTTTTAAGCCTTTAAATTAAAAGCAAATGTCTCAGACTATGATAAGATTAATTTAGAACATGACACATTACTGTTTCTCAAACAGTGTCAGTGCTGGAGACAGTGAAACTGCAGCTTTATGATTTGGGCTGGACTCCAGAAGTTGTACTGTTTAGTAACATTGAAGGTCATCTAGAGATGTATATTTTGATATTAAATGAACACATGTAATATTGACTTTGTGGACAAATAGATACTTCATGATTCTATTCCTTCCAACTCTTTTTTTTAATTTCCCTTCAGCATGGAGAGCGCAGCAGTATTTTATGATACTGCAGAAAGAAGGTACTTCACCTGTACTTCATAATAAGTAGTACTTAGCATCCCAATGCCATTGCGGATATCACAGACCAGTTCCTCTTAGTATCCTGTTCAACTATGGGAGTACATCTTCCATACGCCAACTTGAAAACGGCCGAAGAGATGTGAAGAATAAGAACTCTGAGGGGTCAACAGGACAGGGCAACACCACCACATACACACATGATGGTGACCAAATCCCAGTACTAGTAAACCAGCACAGTGTAGCTGTTGAAGTAATTACCTCTAGTGTCTTAAAATTAATTAATGGTTTAAGTGCATTTTGAATAGGTGAAAGCAGGATAGAAGAAAATCCTCCTAGGATCAGTTCATTTAGAAAACTAAGGTACCAGGAAACCAGATGAAGGACTCTAAATCCTTTCTGTGCTAATATTTAAACCCTGGAATATTTATTAACAGCCTCTTAAAACAAACAAACAAAAGACCACCACAGGAAGTGTTCCAAATGCAGTAGAAAACAAACTTAATAAAATCCTCCTTGGTAGTGAATACACAAACAATCTAACTATATAAATTAAAAAAAACACAAACACCACCACCCCCCCCCAAAAAAAACCCAAACAAAAGCTAGCAATTTTTCCAAGTCATGGACTATTTGAGAAATCAAGGGACTACTTACTCAAGTCGAGAACATCATCTGCCTTTATCAGATCTCCCTCCCTCGTGAGTGGTAACTGAGTTTCTGGCTCATCTTGCAAGTGCAGTGATAGTGAACGGAGCATAAAGAAAACTCTGATTGCCTGGAGAAATTTGAAAAAGAGTATTAGAATATTGCTGCACTCAGTACTACAGGTTTTAACAGAATCTTACAAACGTATACTTGCTTTCACACCCCAGAGTTTGCTGCCACGCAGTAAACCTACTTTTTACATAGAGAAACTAGAATGGAATTTCAAAGTCAGTTAAAAAGAACATGGAGGAAGTTGAAACATGCTATTTATTTTTAATGAAGTAGGAGCAGCAGAACTTTTATCCCACTGGCACACTCAGACAGTAACTGACAGGCAAGTGATTATGGGAATTGTTAAAGCAAAACCAACAATATTGGACTTTTTTTATTTATCATTATTCGAAGACTGATTGTATTTACACGCACACTACAGACAACCATACAACCAACCTTCAGAGACTCACAATTTGAACTTTAAACAGTAGTAAGTTTTCTGTCTGAGTCTAGCCAAGATGTCTACAAGTTTCAGAGAAAACTGGGGATTTTTGAGTTTTAATTTGCTGTGTTCATCAAAACTAACCATCTGCAATACAGCATTCTTGGAGAACTTCATCTACATTCTCAGAAGGTCTATATGAGGGCATTCTAAAAGCTGCACCAGTCCCAAGAAACTTTCAACAGAAGCTGTGAGAAATTAATGTTCTTGGTTTGATTTAGAAATCAATGACAAATAGTATGCAAAGATTAGATGAAGTACCAAAAAAGTGTCATCATTTTATTAGCCACATTTTGAAAAGCACCATTTATAATCCTCTTCCCCTACAAGAACTGTATTTTCAGCATAGCAAATGAAACAAAAAATTTTTTTTATTACTTGTGGTGTTTTGGTTTTAAAACAGTTTCTATGTAGTAATTCCATGACATAGTGTAAATTAACTGCTTCCTTACAGTAAAAGCATGGAATTCATGGAACAGCTGCAGTGCCTAGGAACCCCCAGAATGCAGGAAGTATTAGGAAAACTAAACTGGTTTAAGGCAAAACCTTTCAGCCCTGTATTTTTAAAATCAACAGAACTGTGGCTCCTGTGAAGCAGAAATGAATGCTTGGTGGTTCATATCATACTGGTGGTGCTTTCAGAAACTTCTGACACAACAGAGATGAAGAGAGGGAAGCTATGTATCTGGCTCTTCCATGAACTGCCCCAGAAAAGACCTATCTGGTATACTGTTGAAACCTAACAGGGCAAGATGATGGTTCCGAGCAGAGAATGTCAAGGATATCTAACAAAACCACAATATTAACACTGCCTCATGAATAAGAGCAGAGTCACTTCCTCATGGGAGATGATCTCTCCCATTTAGGCAGACTGCATTCTAATATATTGTACATTTACTGAAATTAAATAGGATCACTTACTAGAAAGCAGTTTTACTACCAGATGTTTCAAGAAGAATTCATGGTATTGGGTTTAAAAGTTTCCAAATTCAATCAAGAACAGCAACATCCTTGCATATTTGGTAACTCAAAGAAGTCAAATCCACCAGGAGTTTAAAAATTCAGAGGACAGCAATCACTCAGCATGCTTTCACTTCTTTACCCCTCAATCCTCTTCCCCTCCTACACAAGCATTAGTTTTCTTCACATTCCCTATAAAAGTAATGTCACTCATGTCCAAACATGTAATCATATTTACTACAGGAGTAGGAAAGAAAATTGGAATTTTAGCCTTTGCAAGAAAAAAAAACCTAATCAAGAACATCAGATGAAAAGGGAACTACTCAGTGCTTCTTGCAACACTGGCAGCCCTTGCTTTGCTAGCAGCATCAATATAAACCCAAAAGCATGTGATTTGTGACTTCCTATAGCAGTTTATTAGATCTCAATAAAACAGCAGAGCAGTAGCCTAGAATTTCTTTCAGCTGACTTCTGTTTTCATGGTTAAGTAGGAACAAATATGAATTGCTATCTATAGTAAAGAACTATGCATTATGATGAGGTATACCCTGCACAGATTCCTTCATTCATATACATACCATGGGCAAAGAAATAGTAATTTGAAGGGAAGCCTTCCAGTATCTTCCTACATTCCCATGAACTAGCATTTTCACAGGTAGTTCAAAACCTTCTCTCAAAGCCTTTGCTATATACTCTGAGGTGCAGAGGTGCATGACCCATACTGTTCATGGCTTCCCAAATCAGCACATAGAGTTTGCATTATTCTAGGTGACTGGTAGCAACATCATCTTTAGGACTATAGAAATCAGAAGGAAGAGATGCAACCAACAAGCAGTAACGAGACTACCAACAATTCAAAAGAGCATCTGATTCTGGGTAGAAGGCTCAATCAAGTAGTAGTAGCTGATTTCAGAAAGCAGCCTAGCAACTTCTGGTCATTTTAATGTTTTAAGTCAGAGGGGTTGGCTGTCTGGATTTTGGAGATGTGCCTTTGATAACTCAAGAGTTCAGATTTCTGAGAGTTCCTGCTAAAGTTAACAGCAAAAGAATTGCCACTTAGAGGGACTTCCTATAGCAAAAGAAGTGAGAGCTTTAAAGGATCTGATCACTAACAGCTAAGTACTCATGATATAATCAAAGTATGGGACTTTTTTTGCTTGCTAGTGAAATAAAGCTTTTTTTAGAATCATGCCATGGGAAGCTCTGAATTGAATCACTATCCATTTGAACCTTCCAGCAGGTTAAGTGGCAGCAGCAATGTCACAACATACATCTGAAGTTCAGCATACTGCTATGGCAATTCAGCCTAAGAGAGGTAGCCTAGCAGGAAAAAATGCAGCACAGGAATTCTAACAAACTCTAAAATCTCTAGAGCAATACAATCGGGGAAGGAGGACCAACAAGGAAGCATTCTGGGAGTTCTTGCTGACAAGAAAGACCCTTCAATATCAAAGGATTTACAGGAATATTTATTTTGATTTCTGAATTTTCACCAACAGAAGTTAAGCTATTCCTTATTTAGCATATGGAAAACCATGAAGCAATCAGATTCTATTAGCACATTTCTAAGTGTCATTCTGTTCAATGGCTTGGATAAAATTCTAGGAAACATTTTTGCTTTCTAAGAACAATACTTTTCAAGATAATTCACTGTACTTTATCAAACTTACTGTGATAACAAAAGTTTCATGGCTTATAAAAAGTAATTACAGCAAAATATTTCTGGAGATTCCTGGAAATACGTTTTTATTTCAAGAGCACTTGAATATACTTTATATAGACATGTAAGTGCAAAGCTACCCGAAGAACAGCACTTTTCAAATTACAATGTTGTGCAGTAAGACTTAAAAGGACTTACTGGCACCACAAGGGTTATTACAACACTGCCAGATAAGGGCCAAGAAGCAATTACCCCAAGGATGTTGATGATGTTGTTGTTATTCAGGTCAGTATCACCTCTACAGATTGTGTCAGTCGCAAAAGTAAGTATTTTGCTATTTTTCTCCTCATTCTCAAGACCCCTATCATGAATTACTTCAGCAAGATGAACACTCCTGAGTAGATTGTTTGGGTTTATTTATCTTTGCAATATCTAAGAAAGACAAGCAATATGAAGTCAGCCAGCCTTTCAGTGGAGATTCTTACCATAGGAATATAATGAGACACAGACTGAGATAACAGGTCACAAAAGGAAACTGCCAACATATGTTGGCATATCACAACGCCTTCTTATGTAGTTATCCACACGGTCTAAAAAAATCAAAGCCCCAGTGCAAGAACATATTGAATTGACCAGACACAAGAAATCGTAGAGAAAAAGTTTCTTCACTGTGACAGGTAAATATTATATACTCTACACACAGACCTGTCTTCATCAAGTCATTATGGTTTTATGGATGAAGCTTCTAACCAAGCAGTTTTCAATAAAAAAAAAAAAAAAGTAAGAAAAATAGTCTGACTCACTCTTCGTGTTCTTTCCACGTCTCCACAAGGCAATCTTTTCACAAAATCAATACCAGTCAGTGGTGTCCCCGTTGGAGGCAATAAGATTGAGGCATCCATCATCAAGTACTCTACATTCATGGGTTTAATCTATAAAAATATTTTAACATTGATTACTATACAGAACAATAAGCATTTGCATCTTTACTAACAAATACAACTCACGGTTGCATATTTTAAGAGTAAGGAACTGTTACAGAGTTCTGAGATATTTTTTTTAAATACCATCTATCTTATTTTGAGCTCCTTAAATGCAATCTCTGTTGTATTTGCTTATCATTCCCTAACACACTGTTGAAGTTTCCATACTGAAAAGAACCCATGGGAAAACAACTCTGAAAGCTATTTCATGAGTACCAAAATCCAAAGCCTGTCACGTTCTTGCAACTTCAATCACAAGAAAGTTTCCTGTATCTTTTTCTTTCCAGAAGAACTCTCTAGTATCAAGAAATGCTTTAGCTTTCACACTAGACAATTCCCTTCAACTGTGCCACTACCACAGTCTCTCCTTTATACGTCTGCCTGTTTCCATGAATAAATGATGTCTAAAATATCTATGCTTCTATACCTTTCATCCAAGTCTTATTACATATACATGCACTGGAGACATGAGCTTCTTTTTGTCAGGAAGCCAGCTGGAATGGCAAAAACATACAACAGCCCTTTCCACAGCTTGTACGATACTCTGCCCGTAAGACAAACGCAGTCATGCAGTCATGTGAGCATTTCAAAATAGCCAGCTGTAACTGTAAGCATTCCTGGTGACTTTGCCATGGTCACATACCATAAAAGTAGCAGACTGAAACAAGGCCCAGAATTTTCACAGTGCAGTTTAAACTGCTGCCTTGCACACATACAGCCTTAAAAACGGTTTTTAAGTCAATTTTTCTGATCTCTGAAGAAGCTTTCTGATCTCAGAAAAATTCATCTTCAGTGTCTAAAACACTGCATTAACAAATTCAATAATGTATAGAAATATATAGAAGCCTACATACACAATTGTCCTGGTTTCAGCTGGAATTCTGGCTTTAGTCTGAGAACAGCATTGGTAACACACTGATGGTTTAGTTGGTGCTAAGTCGTACTTACACCAAGTCAGGGACTTTTCAGTCTCATGCTCTGCCAGTGAGGAGGGACGCAAGAAGCCAAAAAGGAGCAGAGACAGGACACCTGACCTGAACTAGCCAAAAGCGTATTCAATAGAATACCATGCCCCATATAGAAACTGGGGGGAATGAGTCAAGAGGGACCAACGGCTACTCAAGGACAGGCTGGGTATCAGCCAACAGATGGTGAGCAACTGTACTGTGCATCACCTGGGTTTTCCTTTTTTATTTGTTTTACTGCTATTTCCTTTACTTATCATTATCATTGTTATTACTATATTTTATTTCTATTATTAAACTGTTCTTATCTTAACCCACAGGTTTCTACCTTTTCTTCCATTTCTCCTACCTATCCCATGGGAAGGGGGAGGGGGGTGTGTGTGTGTGACTTTGTGCTACTTAGTTGCTGGCTGGGGTTAAACCACGACAACAATGAACAAATGAGAACACAGAACTAAAATTTCTAACAAATGAATAACTACCTCAGATGCAATTCACATGTGTGTACACTGGTTTAAACAGTATTTTACATCATAAAGGTGAAGAATGTTAAAAAAAAGGAAACTGAAGATATAGGAAGATTTTCACATTGTTTAACACCTAAAAAGAAAAAAACCAACAAAAAAACCCAATGTCTCATTTCACAGGATAATTTTTATATAATCACTTTCTGAAAGCAATGGGCTTTTATTAAATAAAAAGCTGTAAAATCTCACAGAAACGAGTCACGTAAGTGTAGGGACAACTCCTCAGAGGCAAAAAAGCCACCCACGTTTTGTTATTCTAGTCCCAGAAATAAAGATACCAGCACTGTCAGTAGTTAGCAGTAAGTACTTGTACTTGCTGCTGTGTTGTATCTGGGTTTGAGGATTTGGCAGGGCGGAAGGGGTGTCACTTACTGTCATGCTCCGGTATTCATCCTCAAACATATCCAGAAAAATTTCTTCTCCCTTTCGAAAAGAAGGATAGGGACAGACCATGAATCCTTACAAACACGGAACCATGTTTGTTTTGTTTCATCAGGTACTGCGTGTTCGGCGTCACCACCTACTGCAGGGCACAGCAGAGCCCCTCAGCGACAGTCATGGGAAACATGTTTGGGAAAGGGAGAGAGATTCCACCGCAGGCTGTGGAGAGGGCCATGGTGGAGCAGGTGGGTATGCCCCGAAGGAACTGCTGTCATGGAGGACTCGCACTGAAGCAGGTTTCTTTCCTGAAGGACTGCAGCCCATGGAGGAGAGAACCCACACCGGGGCAGGGGAAAAGAGTGAGGAGGAAGAAGGGCCAGAGATGAACTGCTATGGACTCACCCCAAACCCCTCTTTCCCACCCCACTGCACCACTCAGCAGCAGGAGAAGGCAGAAGAGTCAGGAATGAAGGAGCAAAGTTGAGCCAGGGAAAACGGAGGGGTAGGAGGAAGGTTTTAATTTGTCTTTGTTTCTGACTATCTAAAGACATTTTAATTGGCAGTAAATTAATTTTCACCAAGTTGGTTCTGTTTTGCCCACGATAGTACTGGAAAGTGATTTCCCTGGTTTTATATTGACCGTAAGATTTTTTCATCTTACATTCTCCCTCCATCCTCTTGAGGAGGGGGAGTGAGAGAGCAACTAGGTGGTTGTCCTACAGCCAGCCCAGGTCAACCTACCACCTCAAGTTAATTATTGTATGTAAGCCATGTTGAGAAGACATCCTTCAAGAGTTCTAACAAAAACAGTAAGAGGCTTTAGACACTTGAAATCTGTCATGGATTTACCACAGAAGTTAATGCCTGGGGGTGCAGAGGCCTCCAGTGAGAAGATTAAGTAAAATTTTAGATCATAATTTCAGATAAGATAGGAATCAAAAGCAACGCCAAAAAGAAACACATTCTGTATTAGAAACATTCTAATAGTGTGGCTCTGTTCCATGAAATACATAAAATACATGGCAGTTACAGCAAAAGCACATGGCTGCTAACTTGACCTCCAGTACAAGACCTGTGAGACTTTGTGACCTTACGTCAGTGTGGTATGGGAATGTCATGAAAGCAGAGGAACCCTCCAAAAACACTTTCTTCTCTATTACAAATATGGAGCACCCATCTGAGAAAGTGCTGCCTTGGGCACTCCACAGAGATTGGGATGCAGACTTGCTTCTAATTCCACATTATGTAAAGGATTTTTTTCTTGCAGCATTTTGCATATATACCTTATAGAAACGACGAAGGAGATGAACGCTTTCCTCCCTTGCACCCTAGGAAAAACAAAATAACTGTGTTTCAGGGAGTAAGCACACCATTTACTCAAAAGTCACATTTAAACAAAAAAAAACGCCAAAAAACCTCATACATAAGAGACTGTCTATTAATATCCCAGTACTCATACCCTTGAGCCCAGAGTTTGATAGAACGCAGTTCTTGCATTTACGAAAATACAGTTTATGTGAGCTTGTTAGTTGCAAAAGTACTTCATATCATTCAGACGGATGACACACAGATTTCAGAGAGAAATGTCAACATAACCTTGCTAGAGAAGTTAAGAAAGTAAAACTGAGAACACAACACAGGGCACTGATTCTCTATGTTCACTGCACAGAGCCACCAATGGAAAGTCATTTTAGAAGCTCAAATTTCACATTCGTGTTTATTGCAATCAGAAGTTAAACAAATTTATTCAACTATACTATAAGACTCAAAGACACGTGATGCTATGACTGGTAATGTGAAACAAAATACTTACCTCAAGGCAAGCTAGGTGAACATCTTTTATGATGCTGCTGTTCCTAGAGAACACAAGCTGCTTCAGCAACAGGCAGCCAAGTTCTAAAGTTGCCAAGCGGATTTTTCCATCTATGAAAAGAAAATTTCAATATACAAAACAGCAGCAGTCCAAGTATTGCTTTTCTCATTACCATTCTTAAATGTTTCTACTCTTCTCTGCAATTCTCAAACTTTGCTCCTCTGTCATACACACCCTCTCTGACAAGGATGAGTGCTGATGTTCACTTACAATTTTGATGATTATTAAAAAATACCCCAAAACTGGAAGAGTAATTCAAAGCAGAAGAAAATTTAAAGCAGAACTGTGCAACAGGAAGGCAATAAAGATTAATACTATTAGAAAAGAAGCAAAAAACAATGCTTTTATCAATCTGAATAGGGAGAATTGAATTACGCTAAAATTACAAAAGGCTCACAGGTGTTTGACATGGATAAAGTTACAGGATGAAAGGAAGCTGTATATATAGCATACTAACAAGGCATAGCTTTTCCTTAAAAAATGTCCAAAGGATTCAAATACAGCCTGAAATATAGAGAAGTCGGAGTAAAAGAATGCATTGAGATTTTAAGCTTATATTTCAGAAGGATATATATATATATAATCCTTAGGATATATAAAAGAAATGTGCAGTCTAAGCTCAGTGATCAATACTAAAGAGACAGACAGACATCTTAGCTTTTGACCCCAACTCCATCTACTATTTTACAAGTTAGTAGCATGCTGCCAGAAACTAGACAAAGGTCAGTACCCCCAAAAAGCAGAGAACAGGAAATGTTCTACACAGCATTTAGCAAGCTTACTAAAACCCCACTATTACCACCCCACCCCAGGAGTGCTTTTGTTTAAATAAATGCATTTCCTCATCTTGTACTCTTTCCATCTGCAGTATGTCCAAACTCTTTACATATAAACATGCTCTTAATCTGTGACTGGAGTATCAGCTTAAGTTAATACTCTGTAGATCAGTCAAATAAGCATTTGATTTTACCCTGTAGACAATCAGGAATTTGATTGGGTGTCAGTTTCAGGCGAAAACCACTTCTACTCCTTTGAAGTTTTAACAGGGGAAGTGAAGGGAGAAGAGCTGTGGCTTAAACAACAATCATGTTTCCATGGAATAGGTCACTGAGCCTTATCCCTCATTTCACAAAAAAGTAGAACTCAGGGGAAAAACCCAGGTTTTCTGCAGAACAGTTCAGAAACTGGAAATACAATGTAAAGAAAAACAACAAAAAAAAATCATGGGAACATTTGCTACCACCTTTAGAGAAAAAGGATGCTGTAAGTAAAGGCTACCATACAGTTTTCAAGACTACTATTCCACTGGAATTACTTTCACAAGCAAAGGTGCCACAGATCATATATCCAGGATGCTAAATCACAGGATAGTTTGGGTTGGAAGGGCCCTTAAAGCTCATCCAGTTCCTACCCCCTGCCACAGGCAGGGACACCTTCCACTACACCAGGTTGCTCCAAGCCCCATCCAAGCTGGCCTTGAACACTGCCAGGGATGGTGCAGCCACAGCTTCTCTGGGCAACCTGTGCCAGTGCCTCAGCACCCTCACATTTATCATTTTCTATTAATTCTGCTTATTTCCCAAAAGCACACACACTTTGTCCTGCTTTCAGGACTTTGTCCTGAGTTGCCAACTGGGGTTAAACATGACGCATTTGCACCAGACACTCCCTGGGCACTGGGAAGTCTGAAGCCCAGAGGAGGACCTCAGGAGACCACAGCTGTCTCTGCCAGACAGTTGTGAAATCACTATACACCTCATCACTTTTCTTTATTCAAAACCACAGAAAGTAGGAATTAAGACAACAGAACCATCTAGAGTTCTGGGTATGAAAACAACTGTTCAGCAGAAATCCAGAGTTCCTGGTTCCTCAACAACCAAGAAAAATCTGATTGCTGTCTCTCACAGACCTTATCTATTTATTGTCCATGAAATAGATGCAAAACAGACGCTTCCCCCTCAAAGACAAGAGGGTAGGGAACAACATTTTTTTACTACTTCCCCACCACCACCACAAACCTGGTTGTGCAGCATAATTCATTATCCTGATGAGCCCTTCCGCAAGTACATGGTTATATGAATTTCTCTCTTCAGCATGTTGAGCTGGAAGTTGAATTCTCTCCAGCTTGACTGGGTCAATTCCTTTGTGGGAGGTGAAGGAAGAAAGGTAAATGAGGAAACAGGTATGTCTTGAGGTAAGTATTTAATAGACTGCAGCAGTTTTCTCAAAAGCAGCAATACAAAACTGGGCAATTTAATTTTGAACAACAGAAAGACTAAACACATTGATGTAACACTGAAAAACCTCAGTCTTAAATGGAGCCTGCTTGTTGAAGACACTCAAATCCAGGTGGTTGGTGACATCCAAGCCATTTTGCTGCATGTGGAATTCTCAGACTATTTGTTTGCATCTAAAACAAAGTCAAGTCATATCTGAAGAGCATAATGGCTCCAGGGGAAAAGATGGAAGTCTGATTTGAAATTCTGCTTTGGGAATAAGTGATCAGTTCACATATGTTTCAAAAAAATAGGAATTTTATTTAGTAACTAGTAGCCTCTTATTTACTACCCTCCCCAACAGATTCTCACTGATTTGTATAAGGAAACAAACGCCATCTTTCTTCAATTTGTTCCTCTAAAATAGCAAAGTTATTTCTCAGAATAGACTGGTTACTGTAAGGACTCTTAAAAATCAACTAAGTTATGGACTGCTGAGGATCTCCCTGTCCTTGTTGTAAAGAATGGTAATAAAATAGAAGATTACTATTGTGGGGTTTATAGTTTCTTCCAACCCTGAACTTGTAGTTAACTCTACATAACAATACCATTCAGGGTATCCCAATTATTTCTTCACTAATCAAGGTCTGTTTGAAGATTAATGACAGTGATACAAATGTTCTCTGTCATGATGAGACTAAAGAAAGGGTGGCAGGAGGGGAAGCATTTAAGGAACAAGGACAATCAGAGTGCTAATGTTCACAACAATCTGATATTTTAGTGAACTGTTAAGAAACAGTTTTCCTTCTGGGAAGAAAAGCTGCTTATAAGTAACATTTCTTAGAGAATATCTATATGCAAATTAAATTCTCACAGAAGGACATAGTCATTAACCAGCAGAAAACCATTAAGAAGACTAAGAAAACATGGGGGAGGAATACGGCAGGACCAGACAGGTACTCAACAAAGTGGCCAAATTAAAATCACAGTGAAAGAATTCATATTCAGCATCTTTCATTTGGTTGTCTGCCTGCCAAGGACTCCGAGTTCTGCATTCTTGAGATATAGCACATGCTCTAGCAACATATATAAAGGGTTCCTTCTGGGATTAGAGATCTCTCGGATCCAAGAGGTACACGTATGCACCTAAATAGATGTGTTACAAATTGTGACTCTTTCTTTCTGTTCACACAAATATTTCTTGCTGGTGAAAACCAACATATTTTCTTTACACTCATTCAAGAACATGGTGCAAAACGCAGACTTACTAGCCAAATGGAAGGAGTCATGATCAAAAGCCTCAAAAAGGTGTCTACATTTAGTGACCAAGACTGAGACGGCCCTTAGAAGCAAGGCTCAAATTAAAGTTCTTGGTTATGCTAGGACAATTCACTGCTTTTTGAACATGTTTCATTGTAGCCTTCACCACAGTTCCAGAGTGAGCAGGACTGGGGGGAATGGTGAAATTCAAACTGACCAGCTAGGGAATCAGAAACACACCTGAAACAGCTAATATACTGCAACAGAAAACCGCAACTCATTTTCCGGTGCTGTAGAGAAGACAAGTTCGTATTGCATTCAGTCACAAGAAATCATCCTAAATTTCAAATTCATTCCCTGTTTGATCTTATTCAAGTGCTCACTAGAACATTTACCAACTCTGTCAGACAGCAAACAGGTAATCAGATCCTAGACACACAGCTCCTACAGAGTTACTGCTTCCTGAAACTGGGAAACAACTCTCCATGTTCAGACCTCTTGTAAAAGAAAAGGGTCATTGACCCATACCTTGAGAAAGTCTGTGAGCAGACAGATCTCTTGCATTATATTGAATTCACATTGGCTCCAGCTCAATCCTGAGGCACCTCCCATGACTGATATTGAATTTGGGGTAGAAAAGAGCAGCTGTATAGCTCCTGGGCTTTTAAAGAACAACATTCTGCTCTTGCATCAAACAGGGGCACTAAATTAACAGCTTGTAAAACCCCTCCTCTTCAAGACAGAAGCACTGATTCTGTGGCCCCCTAAGACTGAAAGCAGTCTATTAGAGGGCACAGACTGTAATGGGACTCCTGAAAGACAAGACCACCAAACCTGGATGTCATTATCTGTCTAGCATCTAAGACCTAGGGCCAAGAATAAAGGAAGAAGGGAAAACAGCTTCCAAAGAGCACTGGGCTAATGTAAACTATTGACAAAGAAAGCTAATGAGTATAGCCTAAAGAATTTTTTCGTTTAGAAATGGCTGATGCAAGCACCAAAGAAAGAAGTGCCTATTTTGACCTCTTAACACCTAACAGGTATCTCCAATTTAGGGCCAGGATACTTTTAGTCTCTTTAAAGTTAGATATTTCACTGCTTGCTGTATTTCTCAAATACAACTGTCTGTTGTATTTGCTAAGTTTACTTAGTGCTAAGTTTACTGTAGCCATTGATTCATTTAAATAACTGGTCTGTCATAGAAACTATACTCATAAACTAAAAATAACTTAAATTCGGCTCTCAATTCATGACATACATGATTAATGTCCATGTAAGAGTTGTTTACATTACTGTTCCATAAGGAATCCATTTAAAATGCACAGAAAGATAAACAGCACAAAAGCTAATCATAACCATCCCTTTGAAAAGGTTACATATTCTCACACTGTCTGAATTACAATGAAGTACACATTTAACATAGGTTTGCTAGTCTATAAACATAGTCCAGGCTCCTTGGGAGACTTGCAAGATGTCTTATGGCATAGAACACTGACAACTTAAATAAACTTTCAATCAATTACAGCACAATGGTTGAGGCAGCTGGTGAGGAATTGCATAGTTCAAAAATAATTACTGAAGGACTGCCAAAGCTGGATAGAAATAGGCAGTACATGACTTTCATAATTACATCTGATTCTCAGGCCTTGGGCAATATCTATATGCTTAAAGTACACAAAGATTTAATTTTAACATATGGGGGCAAGTTTTAGAACATTTTATACTTGGCTTACATCTAGCAATCGCAGTACACGCAAAGTGGGAAAAAATTGAATCCCATAAATCTGCAGATTGAATTTTCAACTGAAATTAAGAGATGAAAAATTAAACAGAACAATCCTATTCTACTTCCAAGAAATCTATGGAAGTTATCTGACGCTCACAAATCTTTCTTAAAAATCTGATCCTTAGCAACTGTTTTTACTTACAGCATACTCATTTCTTCCTCCCCCATGTAAAGAATTTCTCATCCTTTAAGGCATGCATAAACAGAAGTTACAAACAGATCGTGCCTGTCTAAAACCATGTGCCTCATTGGTTTTCTCTAGAAAAAGCAAACATTGCTTACCTTTGTTGTGTGACATTGCATATAACAGACAGAGCACAAAGAGGGCATAGTAATCATCTTCAGCACAGTCCAGCGCATTATAGACCATATCAAGAAAAGGCCTGTGGAAAGGAGTAATTTTACAACTGTTCAGAAGAAAAGACATCTACAGAAAAATGAGTAACTATCTTGTTCTAAATGTAGCTAATGGAAGAAGCAATATTACAGTAATGTACATCTGCAGGCATTAAACAAAAATGAACCTGTTTAAGAGTAGTCAGATTATAACTAAGCCTTGTATTTATGTCCTGCCATTAATTCTCATGTTTTGATGGGATTTGTTACATGATACTTTCCGAAGAATTGGCTGTTCACGTGTTTACTAAGTTGTCTGTAGCACCTTTAGCATGTGTGTATGCAAAAGCTTGGTTTAAATGTTTACATAAGTAACTTTAAGTAGCTGCTATCACTGTTGCCTTAAAAAAACCCTACCTTAAATCTCATGTATTGAATGGACTTGAAGTTTTTACTATTACAAGAAAGCAGTTTTCACTAGAAGTTTGGAGGAAGCTAGGTTATTCTGAAAGAATCAGTCATTTAATTTCAAACAGTTCTAGGAAGAAAATGAACAGGGATGGAACATTTGAATGGAAAAAAAGAAAGGTTTAGGCTGCAGATAAGCTTTTTTTCCCCCATGACTTTTAAGCATGTGTGACCTACAACATATATACAGGAAGCCACAAACAGTCTCATGGTCACCCTTCATGTGTACCCTGAACAGACCAGAAAAGTCAAGCTAGCCCAGAAGCTGTCTGGACAGCTCAGATACGGCTGAGATTCAACTGATACTAGCACAAGCCTGATAGTAATGCAAGTTGGCTTCTTGTCTTCAGCTGGCTTGCACCCAAGTCAGCTCGGAGCACAAGCAGAAATTAGATTAGTTTTCACAGGTGGTCCAGACAGATAATAATTAAAAAAAAAAAATAAAAAATCATGGAAGAGTAATAAGACAGTTTATAACCTTGACTAAAAAGGGAGAATTCCTACTTCTCAAAGAATCTTTTTAACAGTGAAAAGAAAAAACATCCTTACATTACCTAAATTACATCCAAATAAAATACATTAAAATAGCATCCCAACTCATAAAACCAAGTACATTTTCCTATCTTCAGACCTAGCAGATAAAAAGCATCCACTTCAAACTCATCGCTATGGTTAGCAATGGGTTGTAAGGGCTATCAATGACCAGAACACAAGATACCTATCCCAGAGCTGTGGCACCCTGATGGTCACACTTAATGTATGCCAGTAAGCCACTCAACCAAAGTCACAACAATGTATTTAACACTTCTCCTCAGCTCTGCACACATTTCGACAACACGCTCTCTTTTATTAAAGCAAGGCTATGACAACAACAACAGAACACACTGTTCCTCTGCTCAGTTCACAACATCACAGTCATATGTTTGGGCATTTCTGTAGCTGTATTACAAGCATCCTCCATAATACATCCGCCACTGAGCTGCGATCCTCTTTGCCCAAGTTCAGCACAGCTCTGTGTACCTACGCCAAATCGCTTAGGTACAGATACTCCTACTGTAGATCTCAAAAGAAAGTAACTATTCATGGAAAAGCAGCCTAAAGAATTAGCAATGTTGAAAATAAACCAGGAGTGCCTTCAGTCTTCCTAAGTGTTGAAGAAGCCCTATAAGCCTCATGACATCCTGAAATGGGGTGCTTTACACATAGCAAAGGGAGTTCAGCTTCAAGGTCTGAAGAAGAAAGGGGACCAAGATATCCAGGTTCAAGATTATTAAAATACAGAAATGCTACAGCACTGGGTCTGTTGTCAGACCAACAACACATAGTAATTACCCTAAAAACTGACAAACGATGTAAAAGTAATATTTAATTCTATAAAACCAATGTTTTAGGAGGTCAAAGCTGCAAGAAATATCTGTAGCTGTTCCACTAACACTAATATTACATGGTATTAAGTGACTTCTATAGTCTCTAATGCATTTTTCCTTGTTTTCACCCATCTACTACTTAGATTCGTGAAATTACGTAATTCTAAGAAGATATGATCACAGCAGTGACCAAAATAATTTACATTCCAGGTACTTCACAGCATCTATCTGCATTATCAAAGTCTCAACTGAAGTAATTTGAGGCCAGAACAACTGCTAGAATCCCACTCACCAACAGGTCCTCATATAGCCTAAATATCGGAGAGACCCAGAAAAATTTCAGCTGTAAGAAAGTAGCAACAGAAGGTGCAATGTAGCATGAAGATTTTTTTATTCTGGAAAAAACTTTACTATGTAACATATCATAAAAGGAAGCAATTGAAATTAACTTAAGGCTTTAGGCTTAACTTCAGGCTTAAATTTTCCAGTAGTGAGGCACATCGAAATAAATTACACCAAAAATACTTTCTCTTATGTTCTTCACAGTAGCAAAAAGGCGAAGGGAGACTGAAAATTTACCTTTTACAGCTACAGCTTTTTAACCGCAAACACTGCTGTTTTGTGTTTATTTTCAACAACTACTGGACAAATTTTAAAAGCCATTTTTAATATTAGAGGCCACATGGCAAATATTTTCCATTGTATTTCTTAAGTCTGTAAGCATTTTCTTCCTTTATTAGCCTTTTACTAGTAACTTGCTAGGAGAAACAGGTTAAATGTCATATAAGTATTCTTGAAATTATTTATTCTTGTAGACTGTGTCCACAATTGAAAACTGCAACACTTTAGGAATCACTATCATCATAATCATCAACGATTATTCCAGTTATGGCAATTTCTCCCACTTGAAGCATGACATAAAAGATGACTGTATTTTCCACTACCACATAGCTCACCTTATCCACAAAACTCAGCAACTCCAATCAGTGTAGGAAAGAAGCTACACACACTTGAACAAATGCTTTGAGAAATTCAGCTACTGCTTCAAATATTACAATTGGCATACAGAATAACACAAAATCTAAGCTGTAGCAGCTTATCCACCTATATTTCCAAAAACTTACGTACAAAACTAAGGCCAGAAACACCCTACACAAGGTCTATCCTTATTTTAAAAATATCTTTTGCTCTGCACATTCTTTGATGCTGTTTATTTCTAGGAAAGATGCAGGATGCTGACAGATCATATCTGCAGATAAAGAGAGTCCTGAAATGCAGATATTTGCCAAATGCATTGGCATCTCACACATTAGTATTTTGCAATTTTCAACACCTGAGCACCTTAGTTGCTTTAGTATTCAGTGAAGTCATTGCCAATTTCTTTCTAAAAGCCATTTGGCACATATTTTAGTCAAAATATCAATAATCTAGAAAAACGTATTTTAAAGCCAGCTCAAGTCAAGGTTCAATTTCACTTTTACAGTGAAATTGTTATCTTTATTAATGAATGTAATCTAAGCTACGTCAAAGCTTTAATGGAGACAGAATGAAATTCTGGGAATACCAGGCAGCATTTTCCAAGTTTAAAAATAAATTGCAAATCCTATTAAACATATGCATTTCCCCAAGGGACACACTGGCAATTACTTTTGTGTTAGAGATGGCATGTCCAGTTTCTTTCCTTTAGCATTCTAATAACAAGAGTGCAAAATTCATACTGAGAAAGTGCCTTAGTGGCATTTAATATATCCAAGTTTAAATTTTGATGTCAGAGCAATTTCTGCTACCCAAACCACTTAAAAATTGCATTTCCAAAAGTCTTCAATAACCCTAAAATATGCTAACTAACCTTGGAAACTGTTCACAGGTTAGCAGGGTTTATTTACAACTACTACTTCTAAAATTCTTCCAAATTCAGCCCTGATCAGAGGAATTTATCTTTTTTCCCCCCCGTAAGTGTATACAAAATTGGCGGATGTGACCATATATGTCATTAAGAAGAGTTCTTCTAGCTTAATTTAGAGTTTTAGAAAATTCTGGAATGAAAACATTTATATTCTAGTTTTATTGTCTTAATATGCTGTAATTCAATTTTACTAACTTAAGGCATCACAACTGCCATAAAGGAAAGCACAGAGGAACAGGACTATTTCTAAAACTGATCGGTAGAGGTCATATCCCTTTTTTCTCATCCCGTAATTGCCTCTCTTATTTGTGATTCTCAAAAACCCCTGTAATTTTAATTGGAGTCAGATCTGAAACTTCCTTTAAGAGAAGTGAGAGAATTAACATGAGGGCAAGTAAGGAAGAAATCCAGCAAAATACACTGCAGTATCTTATACCTGTTCCAGTTTGTTATCTCACTCCCAGAGGCAGCTGCACTCTTTTCTTCATCTGTTGTATTCTGTTCTGTCACAGTAGAGATGGGCAGTTCTGACAGTTTACACCTCTCCATGATTACCATCTCTATTTCTAAAACCAAAACAAGGTGGTATTTTTAACAAACAGCTAGGGAAGCTCTTTTGTACTTTCCATTTTGCATTAAAAGTGACTGATGCAATTATATGTTAGAGGTGCAACCATAAACTTGGAAAGGTTTATGAATTCATAGATAAGAGGCAAAATTTCTTCTCACTAAAATAGTTTGTTTACATTTCTTTAAGGAATTTAACTGCTGTAAGAAAATTACGCACATGCATACTATATGGAAAGAGAATATATAGATTTTGGCAAATAAACAAGCAACAGCAATCCCCCTCCCCTCCAAACTACAGGAAGAAAACACATGGAACTTCTTTCTGGGGGGGAAAAAAAAAAATCTCTGTGAAAATGATGGTCAGACTGGGGCATGGGTGGCCATCAAGTTCCATAGAGGGTGCAAATAGGTCTCCACAATTACAGCAAACAGGTTATCTGGTCCCAAGTACATCATTCCTATTCACTTTAAGCAAAAGTATTAGGACCAACTCTAGCTTTTGCTTAAGAATTTGGACAGAGATGACTACTAAATGTTCCTGTTTAAAGAGTAGATCATGTCATATTTTCTTCAAGTCATGGTGGGCAACAAAACATCAGTATCCAAACTCTGTCATTTTAATTTGCTGTTATACTCACCTTCATTTTCACTGCTTGTTCGGATGCCCTTCGAACTCACTTCTGTACTTTTAGTTTTATCTAGGTCATCTTGGTTATCTTCAGATCCTCTGTCCTCTTCATCTTCTTCACCAACATTTTTATAGTTGGGTCTTTTCTGCACTCTCTTCTTCCCCTTCTGTTTGTTAATTTCAAGGGACCTCTCAAGTGTTTCTGTTGGTTTTATGAAACATCTGATACTTGACTTTGCCTGTAAATTTGAAGAATTTACGTTGAGTTACAGCAAGACATTTTAAACTCAAACTTATAAAGAAACTTCAGTTCATATAAAAGAGGGAGTTTAGAATGAAAATTAGCAGACCACTTACAACTCTCCAATACATTTTAAAATACAAGAAGGCAGACCTCAAGTTGTATCAAATCTTCAGTAGTACAATTATCTCCAAAGTAACATATCCTAAAGATCTCTCATTAAAAATATGCCATTTTGAGACAGAAGATACAGAACTACCTATTTCATCAATAAAAGTTTATTAATTTATTCCTCTCCTTTTAACTTCCTAAACAGGTGAGACACTGAGTACATACAAAGTCAAACAGTAAGCAGTTACCACCTGATTTTACTGATTATTAATTTACAGAGCAAGAAAATTTATTTAGATGACAAATTTCTCCCAGAGTAAGTTATTTCCAAGAGTGTGCACTATCTGTGCCATCCTAACAACAGAGACCTCACAAAACATTTGGAAAAATCCCTCCCTTCACTCAATAAGGAACACGTATACATAAAAAGTAAGACATTAGGAAGAAATCTGGGAAGAAGCCTTCTACAGGTTGAATGTTTCTCTGATTCTTCTGACTTTTTTAATAGGTTTCAAAGAAATCTTGCATAAACCTCCTTGCGCTTGGCACTGAAACAAACCAGACAGTAGGAGGAATCTTTCACAACACCAGAAAAACTCACAATGTGAAATTTACCACACTCATGTTCCCCAGTAACCTCTCCAATATACTTTTAGTCTGATCAAACTGCAACACAGGAAGGTTTTAAACCAACCAGAGTTACAACCTTTTATTGATGGTTTCTGGTCAGAAAAGTCATAAAAAAAAGGAAGAACTCATGAAGTCCTATTCTTTAGGGAAAAAAAGAAAAAAGTAGCATGCAAGTTGCATAATGCATTTTTCTCTTCCTGCATTCACTTCTTAAAATTGCTTCCTAGAATCCTGTAGCTACTTTCTTTACTAAGAATGCTCATAGTTATAACCCTTGCATTTCGAAGATGACGTTAGCTGTAACAGCACAATAACTGAGACCAGTAGACAGCAATGTGCTCGTAAACACTGAGCCATTGTCTGGTCCATCTCAAGACAGAATGCTGAGAGAAGTCAACATATATATGCTGTCCTGCTAAATGTAACAAGTCTATATATTTAAAGCATTCTAAAATCAGACTTAAAATAATTTACATTGTATATGCTTTAACTAAGTTGATTATAGAGTTTGAGATACTGTTCTTTTATACTTCTAAAATGTCTTTCAACCATGCTTTCAATTATGGTTTATCTTGTGCAATGTGTGCTGGTAAAATAAGGCAATAACTGTAACAACTTTTACGGGAAGGAGAAAGTAGGTTAAACAAGAAACATGAAATAGGTGGAACTGGCCCACATCCGAATTATGCAGAGAAACAGATCTCACAGGAAGTAAGGTAAACCTTAGTGTGATGACTGCTAACAAGTTTAAATACATTCCGTTGGCTATGCATACTCAACTCTCATCATGAGGTAAGAGACAGTATTTCTTCTGATATCACCTAAACCCAGAAATACAGGGATAAAATATAGAAAGAAAACTGCATCTTCATTTGCTATACTTGAGGAGAAGAACCTGTTCAGTGGAGGTTGGGCAACCTCTACTGCCCTATGATGTTCAGCATATCTCCACAGGTTGGTTATTGCCAATTCATGAACTATCATAAATTAGACCTGCTGGTGATTTTTTCAACAAACTGATCTGCAGGAAGCAGTACCATTTGTCCCTGACAATTACCATTGCTCTTTTGCCTTAAATAACTCTGGATGTGTTGCATTTGTACACAGCAACTGCAACCCTTCTCAGCTTTTAGTTTTGTTAAGTGTTCTTTACTCTTCAGTCTCCTAACATGAGGACACATGACCTTGCTTCTGGTAATCTCAGTCCATGCTCTCTACAGCTCATTCCACTTCAATTTATTTTGTTAGGAAGATGAATATAAACATGAGGTTCTACTTACTTCCAGTTTTAGAAACTACGAGTTAGTTAGAAACAGACAGTCACACTTGAATTTAAATATATCGAGACATCTCAGCTACAAGTGATGAGCAGTGTTAGGTACGAAGCAGGGGTTTAGAGAGAACTGTGGCTCACCATAACACACAGAAATATCCCCCAAACAAGAAGCTTGGGAGAATATGAGAATGATTATCATGGGAAATTGTAACAGAAAGGAAGTAGTAAAAGATAAATATAGGTTTGACTTAAGAAGAAAAACAATTCTAAACTCAGCCAAAGAGTAAATTTAAAAAAAAAAAAGAAAAAAAACACAAACCAAACTTACTCATCATGTTTCTCTACTAACCCCAAAACAAGCAATTCTGAAGTAGCTTCTGAAATAGCTTCCATTATTCAATGGAAGTTTGTCATTTCTTTGCAACAGAATACACCACAGCTATAACACTGCAACAATCCTGATGCACCCCTGAAATGGCTGACTGCTCAAAAATCAACTTTCTGCTCTAAGAAGTCCTATCACAGAGCAACAAGAAACTGCCTCACCTTTACTTGTTTGTGCCTCCTTATCTACAGCTGACTTCAGCCTTACTGCATTGAGTTGTGTACCAGTAGAAAATACCATGTAATATAGGCAGTAGCTTTTCCCACTCAAAGAAGAACAGCTCACTTGATAGCTTCCCTCGTTGGAAGCAGCACATGGGGCAATTCTGCTGAAGACTACTCTCTGCTTTTTCTGCACCAGTAGCCTTTCTGACAGTACAGGTTCACCCCTCTAAGATTTCACTGAAGAATATGGTTGAATTACCAAAACCTAAAGTTTCTTCTATGCGAGCTTTTTCCTGGTCCACCAAAAGTGCCACCACTCTGCTCTCCCTGTAACAAATGTCCACCTCTAGCAGTTTTGCTAAATGTCTATCCTAGAAAGCCAATATCCCTCCTATTTACTATTGGTCAGGTATGAGAGAAGTACTAGTTTACATGCCATGAGGATCTTTAAGACCAGTAATAAGCTGCAATCTAAATAGTATTACAAACACAAGAGAATAGTGGAACAGAAGTTCATGGGAAAGCCCTAATATTCCTAACATTAGTGGAAGCACACAAACACATGCTACAGAAATTCTGCAACTCTGTACAGTAGCTATGAAAGGAAGAGAAAAATCTCACTTCTGTAACGTCTGGTGCCCCACCCTCTCGCCACAGATTTCCTAGTAACAAAGCCACTTCTGCACAAGAAACAACATGCAACATTCAGTACACAGCTTGCAGGTGAGACAAGAGATTGCTTTATCTTAAGACATTTGGTCCATTGCAGTTTACTCTAAAAAAGATTAAATTCTAAATATCAAGGTCAACAGTACAAAATACCAGAACCTAAAACCTACTGGCTAAGATTAGCACACAGAGCTTCCACTGCACAGTAGGAAGAAATGTGGAAAAGCTGACTTGTATTGTGGAAGACTTAAAGCATATCTCCCCCTTGAAACTCTCAGTGCTATAACCACTGCTGGGAAAGAACATGCACAAGAACATAATCTATTGCTTGTTATAAATTAAATATGCAGTAACTCTTCGCTGACTAGTCAGAAATTGGGGAACACATTCAATCTTTAGACAGAACTATACTCATAAGCCTCTTAACCAAAGTTATGTTGTACCCCTTTCTTATTACCATCCCCTGTTAGGCCTTTAACAAGTAACAAACTGAGAGACTCACCACAAAAGGGAAAAAAATCATACATATGACACACTTACAAAAACACGAGAAGCAGCAGCCTCTAGCAACATCTACACAGGATTAAATCCAAAGATACAAGGGCAATGACAAAGTGATAGCACTCCCTCTACTTGTGGCTGGCCTATGTTCTCTTATGTACATGGATGCATGCTTTCAGAGACGATTGTTTTTACTGCTAAACCAGTGGGGCTATTCAGACAAAATCCTTAATTCCTTCTATATCCAAAGGATTTACCATAAGGCCATGTATTTTTTCTAAGTCTCTCATTTCTACAAGTCGTGTAAGGAAGTAATCTCACAGGAAAGTTGTGATGACTCATTTCTATTTCACTGCCAAAAAGCTGATAACATAAACTGAACAGAGAAGACTGGATTACAGAAATGTCCCATCAGAATGACAGAAGCCTTTGTAGTGCTTGACCCCTATAGAAGCAACTAAGTATTCTAATGCATGTTCTGCACATGCATACACCACTACTGGAAATATATATGCATGCATGAAAATATTGCAACTCTGACAAGAACAGAATACACTAAGTTGTAGAGAGTATTTTTCTGCTGAAATCTCCTACTGCTGTTCTCTCCTAAGCACAGTCACCTTAGCTTACCAGTTTCCAGATGCCTGATTCTACTTCTCAAATGTTTTCTCTAAAACAAAAATATCCAAAATTAGTCAGCCACCTACCGAGTTTTTCTGTACATCTTGCTCAACTTTAGAAGAAAACACCGAGAGGTCACCATTAAGTATAACCTCAGCTAATGAGTTCACCAAAGGGGCATAATGTATAATTAGGAAAACCTATTAAAAGAAGAGTGGAAAGAAATATCAGACATATATTACAGAACACATAGTTTCACAATTTCAGTCACTGAACATACTTTGACCTTGTTAAACTGGTAACTTCACATATAAAGTACAAGTGGTAACACTGGTAGTTCATGAAATCTACTTCGACCTTTCTCTCCATTTTAAGCTACCTAGTATAAATAATTCTTCACAATCTTCCCTCCTATAGAAATGTAAAATTCTCTCTCCTCATCAGCTTCAAGATGAAATTTATGCAATATTCTAGCGAGGAACCCAAATTAGAACTGCTCCAGAAAATTAGGGGATTTTTGGCTAGGGTTTTTTTGGGTGGTGGGAGAAATAATTTGATTTGTTTGATTTCGTTTGTTTTGGAGATTTTTTGGGTTGATTGGTTTGGGTTTTTTGTTGGTTTTTTTTTTTGAGAAACTACGCAAACTGATTCTGGTATAGAGCGTTCAATGACCTTCTTGCATACCAACAGCTGGCACGACTCCAGTAAGTTCTGTGTCATGCATACTATTACTTTGCAGTGATTCATGAGTAAATGTCATGCAATAGGCTGAACTGGATCAGAAGCAGCTTTTCCTGCTATGAATTAGCTGTTATTTCTTGCAATGACTTATGGTCTAGCTACAAAGCGGCTGCATAACAGAGAATAAGGGCCATACTGCTTACAGTATTAAAGCACTTCTGAAGAAGCTCTTCAGTGCTTTAACATAGTTCTCTGTTTACACTAAGCACTCTATTTTGAAGCAAGGCTTACAAGGTTGGACCAGCAAATGACTGGCTCCTGGACAGAACCAGCTCAGATCCAGCCGCAATAGCCTTATGTCAGTTTATAACCATTTTCTCCAGAGGAATATCAAAGTCTAAACAGCACTTCTAGCTGAAAAATCCCCAAATAATTTCTAAATCAGTAAACCTAATCATTGTTTTGGCAATATTCAGCTAAACATGCCCTCCACATGTTTTTTGGTTAAAGTGACAACCATTACAGACCTTCAAAAGTGAAGTGCTTATTAGAATGCTGTGGTGACCATATAAAACTTAGAAAGTTGCAACACACTTTGAACAACCTCACAAATCACTACAGCTTCTTCTAATTCAGAAAACGTAGCTTGGCTACACACAGGCATGTTTTGGTGTAAATATGTTACACGTTCACTTTGTGAACAGTGGATGAAATCCACAGCAGAAGAATTTCATCTGCTAGTATGACTCTCCAATATGAGTAATGCTTGAAGTGTATGCCTGGTCTCAATAACAGGAGTTAAGAAGGTTTTTCAGATACTCAGTGTACACTTTTTCAGGTCCCCCTCCAAAGACAGACTCTAGGTTAAGAAGAGGTGGAAAAATATGTATTTCTGCTAATTACAGAAAAAGGATTTGCTACATCACATCCCCTTCTGACACAAAATGTTTTTTCTCAGTTCTTTATGGTTAGGAAAGCAGTACCATTTTCCTTATTAAAAAGAACAAAGAACATGGATCTAAATCTTGAAGTGATACCTAGACAATACTTCCACTGAAATCAAAGAGGCTAAAAGAGGTCAACATACATAGCCCTATGATGCAGATCCCTTTAGCTATAACAAGCTGTTTCTCCCAATGTTTCATCTGTGGTAAATAACTACCACATCACCATAGTTTTTTAGGTTTAAGTTAAGAAGCATCAAATTGTATTATCCTGAAAAATCGTATTTTTCAGAAGAGTTCTTAAAGAAGATGAAATTATGGGCCAGACCATAAGAAAATGACTCATGTAAAATGGTAAGTTCAAAGGAAGAAAAAAGAATAAATTCTATGAATACAAGGCAAAACTATTTTCAGAGAAAGTAATTTAAGAAAATTAGCTTCCTATCCATGCACCAGCAACTACAGGGAGAAAAGATTATTTTTCTCTACAATAACAAGAAAAACCCACTGTGAAACTCAATATGAAAAAAGGAGGTGGGACTGGTAACAATAAGAAATTACAAGTATTTAAATACAGATTTAAGGTATAGGTATAATGAAATTCAAATTGTGAGAAAGTTTGAGGCTGAAGTGGTGGGGGTTTGGGGGTGAGGAGGGTGGTTGTTTGGGGTTGAAACAAAACAAAACAAAAACCCACAAAAAAAAAAAAAAAAAAACAAAAAACCAAAAAACCCAAAAAAACAACCATGAGATCACTGCTCCTCCTATTTCTATCCAAACCTGGCATCTTCCATTCCTTAGGCAGATTCAAATTGCAATACAGCATCTAACTAAACTTTACCTGAAATATTACCAAGTCCTGTCCTAGTGTGTTGCATGGCTCTGTTATGCACCATGTGTCAAGTGGTGTACATAAACTATGATCACTGACTGCTCTAATGGCTACCCTGTGCTATGGGATCCTCAGAAGAATATTAGCTCAAGTAAGAAACTGTTTGGTCTGTCCATAAAAAGACAAATTATCTTTCTTTTTAAATGGAAACTGATAGGTTTAAATCTTCACTTGCCAAATTGTCTTTAAGAGATTTGCCAAAAACACACTAATTTATAAATCATAACATTACTGCAAAACATGTTCAGAAATAGGACAAAATACTTAAAATACTTACTTGGGAAAGAAGATAGAGAGAAACTTGGAGGCTTATTTTTGGACGCTCTCCACCCTATGGAAAAAATTTATGAAAAATGCAGATTCATTTATACAAAGTCAAAGCATTTACACGATTTAATATTTTATTTAAAACAAAACTTTTAATATGGTGCTGTTCCACATTCTGCCACTAAATGTTCAGAAAGCATCATGCTCTTCATCATTCACTTCTCGTAAACTATTTCAACTGAAGACTCTCAGAATAAGCATGTTCCTCAATCTACACGCTTAAAAAAAATTGCTATTGATTACAGTCTCTCATAGTCACTTTGGTAACTTAAATTTAACAGGTAAGTATGCCAGAAGCATGCTGACTTTCACTATAATACTATTCCCTCAAAAAGTACTTCTCAGTTAACCTTCATTAAAAATTTGCTCTAAAAATTACCTATTCAGAAACAATGAAATATTACCTACATATTAAAAAACATTTTACTGATAGACACTTCTCTAAATCAAGTAAACTGCATAGGACAAAAATATTTGAAGTATAATTTGAACACAACACTGATAAATTTATATACCAGTAGTAGTGAAAGCATTTTTAAAACTGAATTGATACTTCAAAAAAAACATCACCAAATAAATTCATCAGTTATCGCAAGAGGTAAGAGCAGCTCCATTTTACAATCATAAAGACATAAGTGCCCGGAAACAGGACGACAAGCAGATTTCTGCACATGTGTGAATGGAAGAAGTTAGCAGAGCTGAAATGAAAGTTAAAAGCCAGGAAAGTCTGCTTCACCCTATTTCAATGGCAAGACAAGAAGCTTATTGTTATTCAATCTTCAGTGCACAAGGAACATACTGAATTCATTAACTTGCAAGAAACCTGACCTCTGGCTAATGCAAGTATGCTGAAGTTCACAAAGCACTGCCTATCTTAAGAACAAACACCATTACAGAAGATTAAAAAAAAAAAAAAGTTAATTTATTTATTTTCTTAGAAGACAAGTGAACACAGGAACCTGTACAGGTTTTAAAAGAGCAGTTTCTATTTCATTAAAAATTAGCTTTCAATTATGCTTTTTAAAAAAAAAAAAAAGCCAAAAAAAAAAAAAAAACCCACACAACAAAATCCCCACCTTTTTATAAGAGCAGCTAGTTACAGGACAAGCGGCTTTAAAATGAAAAAGGGTAGATGTAAATTGGATATAGTTCTTTAGAATGAAGGTGGTGAGGCACTGGCACAGGTTGCCCAGAGAAGCTGTGGTTGCCCCATCCCTGGCAGTGTTCAAGGCCAGCTTGGACAGGGCTTGGAACAACCCGGGCTAGTGGAAGGTGTCCCTGTCCGTGGCAGGGTGTTGGAACTGGATGAGCTTTAAGGTCCCTTCCAACCCAAACCAGTCTGGGATTCTATGAAAAATAAAACCAAGTGTATTGCATTGAAACACAGCTTATCTGCAAACAGAATAATCAAGTATCAAAACCAGTTTGTATTTTCTACCTGGAGTGGATTTTTACACCATGGAAAATTTGCAGGGATACTGGGAAAAGGTATTATAATCTGCTTATTTTATCTATTCTGCCCTTAAATTCAGTCTCAGGATATTTCCTACACTCACCTTATTTGAGCCATTTCATGTAAAGCACACATAGATATTGACGACATTAACAATACTACAGAATGCACCTGCTGAAAAAAATCGTTATGCGTATTGAAAGTAATACCTTTACCTGTTAGCAGGTATTAACTTACCTTGTCTTGATTGACTAGTGAATACACATAGAGGGGAAGAAAGAGCCGATTAAGTAGGTGGTCTGTCAGCACATCGTTTAAAAATTCACAGTTAATGATAAGGATATCGTTAAGGTAATGTAAATGATCAAGATGTTCTGCTACCAGGTCACTCAGTTTGCCCCTATTTCTGTGCCTGAGAAAGAGAGCAGAAAGAAAGTCTGAGATATAATCAATTGCCAGAGTGTTAAAAACCTTAAGGAAAGAATTAATGTGCAATGTGTAAAGAGGTTTTTAGTAAAGTCTAATGCAGCTAGCAAACAGTATTCAGGCTTAGATGTGGTTTAGGATGCACATATTAAGTTCTTCCCCAAGTTTTCAGAAGTGGTGGTTGTTTTAAAACTTCACTTTCCACTGCCAGGGTCTTTTTACACGCCAACCAGAAAAAAAAAAAAAAAAAAAAAAAAAAAAAAAAACAAAAAAAAAAAGGAGAAAACAAACAACAAAAAAAACACCCTATTCTAACGTGGGGTGGAAAGGCTAACCAAGAATAATCTAAACCAACAAAATATTTCTGTAGATGATAGTGGAGTATTACACATGCATTTCAGGTCTGAAAGTTCATGTATTTAGTAAGAGTTCACCTTTTCAGTTTAATTTTTTTTCCTAGAAACTTTTCAGAAAGCTGTTCTACTGAGATGCTACACAGAAAAGGAAGATTAAAAAGATACAGTTAGTAAGACTGGAACAAAAAATACTTTTTGTGTCTTCTGGGCATCTACTAAATTTAGCAGAATTAAAACAAAGATGAAGAAAAAGTATGTTGCCAAACACTAATTTACTATCTGGATATCAGAATGGAAAGGACACAAAGCACTAACCACTATCAATTCAAAGAATCAGTAAAAAACTTTGCAAGAATGAAAAGCTTAACCTGTTTACAGTGGAATGTATTCAGAAACTAACTTCATCCAACCACTACAGACAAAATAAGGAGAGTATCAACACCTGGAAAAAAGCATTTCCATTCAACACCCAGCATTTGTAAAACCTTACTCTTCATCAGTCTGCACACAGTTATCCAGTTCTATCACGTGGCTTCCAATAAACCAAACGAGGTTGGAGAAATAAGGGACAGCAGTTTTATCTCTAATGTAATGCAGCATAGGTTGGTTGTCCACTGAAGAGAAATTGTTAAAAAGAAAAAAATCAGTTGCCAACTTTTTGTAATTAAGAAATACAACAAAGTATCTTCTGAATTTGATTACATGCTAGCTTTTCATACGAGTATATACCTGACATGATCTTATGCATGAAATGGATATCTACAAAAGCATCATATCAATTCTTAATAGGCTTGAATGAGCCTAATACTGATATATTTACATAGGTCTGAATATAAACAAATCTAACGGAATTGAGAAAGGTTGGGTTTTTTTAGCACATTCTGTATTAATAAGAAAAGAAAAAAAGCATAAGAATAAAGCAGTAATTCTGAAAGTCAAGCTAGTCAGACTTACATGACACTGCATTAAGGAACACGGGAATCATCAGTGAAGGAAGGGCAAAAGAAACAGACAACAGTTAACAAGATTAGGAACTGGGATAGCGACATCCTCCAAAAGGGTTTAAAAAGCTAAAGCACAAAGCATCTAAACTAAAAGATACATGGTAGGTGTTAGATCAGAATATATGCAAATGGATAGTCAGAAAACTATGAACCCTGAACACCTGAGCTGTGTTTTTTCAACTCTAACCTTTGTATCACTGTAACATCCAATGAAAATTCTAGACAAGTGAGTTTGTTTTTTTTTTTTACCATAAAAATACTTAGATACATAAATATGTAACTAATAGGATATAAAGCCTGCACTTTGCTCTTTCTCTGAGCTCATACTTCGGTTTACAGCTCCTTGAAGTAGAAACATGTACAAAGTGCCCATTTCACGACATACAAAAGAAAGACATTTTTGTCCCTTTCAGTCAACACTATGAAGAACCTCTCAGCTACACAGGCTACCCAGTTATTTGCAAAGCCAATTGTTTATTGTTTTAAAAAACAGATCTTATGTTCTTCTATGATGAAGACTTATCAAATCACTCTTTCTCTTGATAAAAAGCTGTGTAAATTCAAAATGCAATTTAATTTAAAATGGATTAAAGACTAAGAAGCCCTTCATGAACATATTCCATAATACATACTACCTTACAGCACACTGATTTTGCAGGTAAAAATTCTGAATATACACCAATTTCTCTACAGAGATCACTGTGATATTTTCAGCCTATTACAGATTTTATACATCCCACCTAAAAAATTAGGGGAAAGTGACTTTTGGACATTGTCTAGTTCAAACCCATTCTCCACATAACAATAACTTTGAAGTTCAACCAGGTTGCTCTGGGTCTGGTTGAGTTTTTAAGATCTCAGACAATACAGATTTCTCGGTGTCTTCGAAAAACCTGTTGCACTGCTTAAGTATCCTCACAGTGAAGTTTGGGGTTTTTTTCCTGATGTCCTACAGAAATGTCCAGTACAGGAATTTGTGACAGCAGCCTCCTGGCCTTGACTGGGCCTCTCTGGGAATGGTTTAGCTCTTCTTCAGACTGCAGCACCTACGAGCTCTATAATCATATTCTAATGCACTTAAAATCCAAAAGGAAGTGATGTAGCCAGAAAGGTTACTGCTTCATACATTATAAAGCTCAAGTTCATAAGTCAAAAGTATTTCATAGGATTAAAGCACTTCAGCTTTGGGGTTGGGTTTTTTGGTTTGTTTAAATACAGTCGCATTCTGATCTCTGTTGGAAGGGAAGCTGAAGCTCCTCATGCATGCTTGTTTTTTTAAAACCAGTTTCACCTCTGAGGAAACAATATTATTTACAAGTACATACTGTAGGTTTGGGGTTCTGTTTCACAAAAACCAAAATATGTACCTGAAGCATGACAACATGCCAAGCTTTTCAATCTCATAAAAGACAGAAAACCCTTAAATGTAAATATCTGAAAACTAAACTACAACAAAACAAGCCTTTTGTACACATGCCTTTCTGAATATATAAAAAGCATACCTTTGTAGACATTTAAAGTTATAGTCCTAACAGCAATCCTGACCATGCTTTCTGGGTGGTTAAAAAATTTAATAGCTTCAGTGTACAAAGCGAAGTCATTAGTGTGCTGTAACAAAAGAAAGTATTTATGCATTAACCAAACATGTACAGAGTATCTATTGGGATTCTGCATGAAAGCTGTCTTCCATGTATTGCTCTGATATTTTTACCTTCTACTTAAGTGTTTGAAATGATTTTACAATGCAGTCAGCTGCATTTGTAGCTCTGCATTAAAATAAGCCCGCTTTAAGCGTCAGAGCTTTCCAAGTTAACTCTGCACATATTGAGTGCTATAATGCCCTCTTCTGGCAAATGTGGAATGGAGCGAGGAAAAATCCACTGCCACCTTGACCTTTGATTACTCAGGCTTTTCAGACTATGACTAAGACTCTTAGAACGAAGTAATGCAACAGAAAAGATCCTGTTTAAAAAAAGCACAAGAAAACAAGGCATAAACAAGTTGAACTCCCACAGAAGTAGACTTCAGAACTACCTAAACAGTCCAATATAAACCAACTTCCAGATTTTTATTTTATTACAGTTGTGTAAAGACAAAGACCTTCTTTATTATGTTTTTGCAGAGATCCCCACAAACAAGTCCTCAACCACTGACACCGCTGTTATAAAAATAAATGTAGGACACGCCAGGACAAGAGACTAACTAGAATGTGTACGAAACTGCTATCCATTTCTAACTAAAGTCCTCTCATCATTATACTACAACTCTTTTTTCACTTACCTCATTATAAAAGAAATGTACAGTATGATTGTTGAGCTTCAAGGAAAGAGTTTTCAAAAATGATATATAATATGCCATGATCTCCTCATCAGAGAAGTCAAATTTGTGGACAATAATAGAATTTACATAATTATTAGAGAGCAGGTAGTCTGAAAAATAAGAGACATCATACAGGTTAAGAGAAAGAAAAAAAATTATGCTAACTATCTGTATCTAAAGTACCTGCTAGCAAAAATCTACCTGATGCTTGAAGATCTCCATTTTTAGCCAAACAACTCAAGCAATGGCTTCAAGCAGTAACATAAAGAAACTGTTCCCTACAAAGGTCTTTGCTGCCAAGAACAAGAAAACTGAGAATACACTTCATCTTCCTCAATTGGCTGATGCCAACCTCATGAAGTTTAAC
>NW_009935231.1:9142-15616 GCF_000696875.1 Nestor notabilis | reverse complement strand
TCCCATAGCATGGACATGGGATCAGGTGAGGACTCCCTGCCCAGCCGAGGCCGCAGCACCCACTGCACCCAGGGCAAAGGGTGACCCTGCCACCGGGCTCCCCATGGCAGCAGGATGGCATTTTGCTCTCGACCCTCTGTGGCAGATTTGGCTGCAAAGAGCCAGTTTAATGGGTGGTCACAGGCACCAGCAGGGTGACTGTCATCTGACTGGGAGATGGGTGTTGGACAATGGGTGATGGAGCCCTTTGGTGATGCATCTCCCATGCCAGACCTTGAGGACCAGCTTCTTGGGTCTGGCCCAACCTGACACTGCGTCCAGCAGCTCCTCTTGGGGGGGATCCAGACACCCCAAGCTTTGGTCACATTCAGTCCTAGACATGCCACTCCTTCCTTCTCATTGCCCATCCTTTGCAGCCGCAGCGATGAAGAGAGCTACCCCTCAATAACAAAACCAGGGCGTTTTCCTCAGCCCGGCTCTTCCCAATCCCTAATTTATTTGCAAATATGTGTGGGCAATTGCCCCAAACCTAATGACTCGGGAGCTGTTCACACGCAGTTCCTTGTCTCTGCACATCCTGCTCTGAACTGGTTCCTGAAGCCTCCAGCGACCGTGTTGGCTCAGCCCTGGGGTCCCCAAGCTGTGGCTCAGCATATGGTGCAGCCTGAATCTCTTCCAGTCATCCTGCTTTCCCAGCCAGTCCCTTGAGGGACCTGGTTCCCAACCAAAAAGGTGATCCCAAACTGGTCATTGCTGCATATTCAAAGGCTCCTTTCACATCTGGAAGCCCAGGCAGTGCCTGGAAACAGCAAGCATCATCTCAGACTTTGTTTTACTAAGAGCTATGCCAGATCCTGCTCAGCTGAGACACAAGGCAGTTACATTTGCAGCTCTTTATTCAGTACAGGAGATTTGGAGACTACTCATCACCACACGCGGGTCCAAGGGAGGACAAGGTGTTGCAGGGGCAAATAGCCCCCAGGTGATGCTCAGCATCCCTAAGCTGACAGGGCAAAGCCAACCCTGTTGTTGCCCATGTCAAAGATGGAGTAATACTGCCGGAGGAAGAGGTTGCCAAGGATCCAGAGTGGCTGCCCACTGTCAGAGGGAACGTACGTGCTCTCAACCCCAACAGTGCAGAAACCATCATTCTGTAGGGGGGAAAAGGAGCAAATTTCAGTACTAGTGAGGTCTGGGGCGGGGGGTGATGCTGCCCAGGCCTTCGTGGCTGCTTTGGCTGGGATTAAACCCTCCTTACAGTCACGTACAGGGATACAAAAGCACTGTGAAACCGGGTGCTGGGAAATACAGGACTCGGGCTGCTGGGTGCCTCTGCCTTTGACAATAAACTCTGACTTTCTCCTGGGCAGAACTGCCCCATGATGGCAAACACATATTGGGAATGATATGAATCACACATACGTTTAAGACATAGACAGAGGGAGGCAGCGGTAACTGGGATCCACTGATGGCAAAGTAGAGGGTGGGCAGGCTCGGGACATCGCTGCAGTTGACAACGAACTGCAAAAGAAGCAAAGAGGGGCAGAGATGCTGGGAGCCCTCCACAGCTCAGCATTGCCAACAAAAGCTTCCTCATCCCATGGCATTCATCAGCCCCTCAGGAAGGTGAATGGCATCTTTCCCACATACCCCATAGTTGCTCGCCTCCGCACCCAGTGCCTGCAGGAATGCTGACAGGAATTGTCCTGGCACGGTCAGCAGAAACGTCCCTGTGTCCACAATGCCGTGACAGCCTTGGCTGCACCAGCCGGTGGCTGACAGCCCGATGGAGAACCTGGAGAGAGCAGCAGCAAAGGCATCAGAAAAGGCTCCCCTTACTCCAAGACCCACTCTGAGCCATGGTACAGCACTTACTCCTCAATATCGATCTTCCAGTACGGTTTCTGGACCACAGGAGCCCATAAAACCTCCCCGGAGTACAGCTGGGGGTCAACCCCTCCGAGTATGACTTCCCCACCATAACTATAGGTTGGGTTGCTGGAAAGACACAAAATTAACCCCAAAGTTCAGGCAGGATGCTCAGGAGAAAGCTGTGTAGCGCAAAGGAGGGGGAAACATGTGGATGGAGAGGGAATAGGGAAAGGACAGATCCAGGCTGTGCCTATGGAAGAGAGAGACCTGTGGTCAGAGGTCTCACCGTGAGTAGTAGAAGCTGAAGATGGGCTCAGTGAGCTGGCTCTGCTGCAGCATGTTCTGCATCAGCGTGTTGTAACCTGGGATGCCAACACCTGAGTAAGCCATGCCCAAAATCCCATCAAAGTCCTGGTAGTAAAAGGGTCTGGTGGGTTCATCCAGGCTCAGGCCAAACTCCTGGTTACTGATGACAATGTCCTGGATCTAAAGGGAGAGGAAAGATGCTGGGAGATGCCTCATAGTCTTTGTCCCATCACCCTTATTATTCTGTAAAAATACCCCCCAAAATTGTTTGACTTGGTTAAATTAGTTTAAAATCACATTTTCACTCATGCAGGTCTCATTTCTTATGTCCTGTAATGACAAAGCTCAGCCATTGGTGTAAAACGCAAACACCTATGGCCAAAGATATCCATTAACTCCAAGCAGTGACGAAAAGCCCAGTGGCTCAGGCTGAGCTGGTTTGTAGATCCCAGTCTCTGAGTAAATTTATGCCAAAAAATGAGAGATTCAGGCACTAATATTCACTAATATTCAGGCATCAAACCAAGAAGTTCGGTACTTTCAGCTGCCCCCTACATTTTTTAACCAAATGAGATGGGTCACAACCGCAGCCACGTCTTACCCGGGATGCACACGTACAAGTCACTTACTGTCACAGTGTCATACCCCAACACCACCGACAGGTCACCAAACCCATAGCTCAGGGTGTAGGTCTCGTTGATGCCCGAGAAGGTGGTTGACAGGCTGCTGTTGAACCTGGCATGATCCACTGCATGGAGAGAAGCCCCCACGTCACATCCTGCCCTCAGACCAGCATCCCAGTCCCCAGCAAGGGCTTCATTGAGAAAGGGCCATCCAAATCCAGCCCCACCAGTGGTACTGGGCAGAGAACAAACCCCAAACCCCATCGGCTCTCACTGAATTCCCCGTCATAGCTCCAGTCCACTACATGCAGGGGATGCCTGGCCCTGGCACTGCTGTATCCCAAAAGACACTCACCACAGGCTGGGGTCTGGCAGTAGGTGGAGGGCACCCAAAGGTTGGCAGAGCCGGTGTCAAAAAGCACCAGGAAATGCTGCGGAGGGGTCCCGATGCTGATCTCCCCGAAGTAGTAGGTCTGTGAACAAGAGAGTTTGTGGATTTCTGTTGCTGCCTGGTCTTTTGAATGAGAGTTTTCAGCTCTCTGCCTTCTGCTAGCTGAGAAACCCAAACTGCTCCGAGTCTGGAAGGGTTCATGGTCCTTGAGTGCATCCGGGGCAGCTGAAGCACAGAAAGAGGCAGTGATTTGCCTGCAATACAAAGACTGCAGCAAGGCTGGGAGTAGCAGATCTTCTATGACCATCAAGATCTGCTTCTTCTGAGAAGGGAAACCAATTCAGGATGAGATGGGCTGCCTCCTGCTTGTGTCCCGACATCACCCAGCCTTCAGAGCCAGGCTACAGAGACAGCAGAACTCCTGCCTACACCCAGCGCAACCCCTCGACTCAGGAGGGAGCTGAGCTGGATCTTCCTGCAGCAGCCGGGAAAGGAGGAGGACATTCCCGAACACCAGCGCCATGTGGCTCAGAGGGGGAAGGAGAAGCTTCAATACTCACATCCAGGTAGTTCGCTAGCGGTTCATAAGCCACAGCGTTACTGAGCTGGTATTTCCTACCAGGGTCCCCTCTGAGATCCTTCAGGAAACCCTCCGGCACCCCCTTGTCCCTCATCACCTCCTGAATGGACCTGCCTTTCCTCAGGGGGATCCTGTGCGGGATGGAGATGACAGCGAGATGCTGAGTGGATCCATCCACATGAGACCAGACCCTGCACCCTGGCACCCACCCTGGGCTCACCTCACCGTCCCCTGCCCAAGCTGGAGGCAGAGCAGCGCCAGCACCAGCCACCTCATGGCCCTGGGTGCCAGTGGCTCCATGGCAGCTCCTGCACCACCTCGGCCAGGACAGGGTGTATATAACCAGGAGCCGTGCCCAGTCCCTGCTCGAGACACCCCTTTCCCCTATCGCTGTACCCACCCACACCAGTGCTCGCAGTGTTTGTCACTGCAGCCGCCCTCATTTCCCTTCTTTACCCAGCTATTCAGTCACTAATCGTCCAGTGCCTCTGATATCGAGATCAAATATGTGACATCTGATAAAAAGCAAAATTACTCTGTTATCAAGAAGTTAAAGTATTTTCTCTTGCCTTCAAGCACCAGCTTGTTCGTTCCAGAAAACAAAGGCAAAACACACCCTTTGTGGTAAGTGGAAATTCATGATGCTGGTGTTCCGGGTAGGCAGGAGCCGCCCCGCTGCCCTGCGATGCAGGGCTCCTGCAGACTCCCCAGTCCCTGCTAGCAGCAGGGATGGACCCCAGGAGAGCCACGCTGCTTCCATCCACACTTTGGGGTCGGACCAGTGCTTCGAGCCTGCAGCAGCTCAGGAAACCCCCCTGCACCCCTTCCTCCTCCATCGCATCCTAATAGATCTGCCTTTGCTTGGATGGATCCTGCAGGGAGCAAAGGGAAGAGCAAAGACCACCAGGAACATAGTCAACCTTCTTCTGTACCTTCGTGCCACTGCTGTTGCCAGAGCAGCTTCAGCTCAGAACCCCCCAGCTTCAGAGGGAGAAACTCCCACATCCCAGATCCACACATCCCATCCCTGTCTTTCCATGCTCAGGCTGTGTCAATATTTTGACACAAAGCACGGAGGAGTTTATGTCCTTTCTCTGGTGAAATGACAGAGCTATTAATACATCTGATAATGAGCTCCAGCGGTAAAGAGCTTCCCAGAAAGGAGGCTGGATCCCAGGAAAGACTGGTGTTACTCGAGCCCTCCCTGGCCAAGGTGCTCCCCGTCCCCTTCAGCCACAGACCATTCCTGATACTCTGGCTATTGCTTTACCTGAATAGCCCCACTTAGGGTTTAGGGGTCATTGGATGTCATGGCGAACCTAAACTGGTCTCATATTCCCACTTTGCCTTAATCACAGGACCTTACCCAGCTACAAGGAAGATCAGTGCCTGCCCACACGCACCTCTGACGAGGTTTCCCCAATGCCAGCAAGAGGGATGGAGGTGGGGACCCACCAGACAGGACAGCATCACCAAGGTCACCACAAACAGCAGGCAAAGCAACGTCCACCGCCACCAGCTTAGTCTGTATTTGCCTGGGCAGGAGCTGGGGAGCATCAGCCTCGCTGCAGCAAGCAGTGGCTGGAGGAGGATGAAGGTTAGGGACCTCCATGGCCTTTCCAGACACACACCAGTGCCCAGTAGCACAAAGCAGAACTGGCTTTATAAGGAATCCCCATCCCCGGGGCTATGGTTGGTGTCTGAGACCAACCCCACTGATGTTTTGGTGCCCTGATCCGCTGCAGTGGTGCTTCTCACCTGCAAAGCGAAGCCCTGCAGGAATCAGGCTCAGGACTCTAATTCTGGGCTTGCCCCTCATTGAGTACAAGGACAAAAGCGGGAGATGATTGGGGATGTTGAGGTTTATTTGTAACAGGAGACTGTGGGAACACAGAAATCCAAGAGGGACAGGGAGCTGTGCGGGCACAGAAAGGAGCGCCAAGGTCCATAGGAACCCCGCAGTGCTCTGGGAATGCTGGCTGAGGTGTGTTGGCCGGGAATGGGGTTGGATTTTGCAGCTCTGCTCCTCTACAGCGATGGGGCAAAGCCGATGAGGTTTTTCTCCATGTCGAAGACGGTGTAATACTCCTTGAGGAAGACATCCCCCAGGATCCAGAGTGGCTGCCCGTTCTGGGAAGGCACGTAGGTGACCTCGACCCCCACAGTGCAGTAGCCGTTGTCCTGTAAGAGAGGAATAACTGGAGTTAGGGCCTCAGACAAGCAGCAGGACCCTGCTGGGTGGGATGCAGGGAAGCACCAGCTCCTGTCCTGGCCCTTACGGACTCGGCAGGATGGAGCTGCTACGCTAATACATACGTTCAAGATGTAGGCAGAGGGGTTCAGTGGGAGCTGAGCTCCGTTGATGACAAAGGTGATTGTGGGCATGTTCTGGACCTCATTGCAGTCAACTGCATACTGCAGAGAGAGGGTGAAGAGGAGGTTACGGCCAGGACAGCACCCACTGTCAGAGATGCCCCCATATGTGGGGGTAACACTTTATCCCTTGGCAGTGCCATGTTGCCTCATCCTTCCCTGACATACCCACAGTACCATGCTCTGTAGATGCCACATGAGTTTTGGGGGCCCACAGCTCCACAATCCCCCCCCAAAGCATCCCCTGTGTGCTCACCCCGTAGCTGGTGAGCTGGGCACCCAGGGCCTGGAGGAAGCTCTCCATGTACTCCTCGGGCACCGTCAGCAGG
>NW_009935231.1:3231-9118 GCF_000696875.1 Nestor notabilis | reverse complement strand
CGCCCCCAGCCAGTCACTGACTGCCCGATAGCAAACCTGGGAAGGGGACAGGGAGAAGGACATCACTTCAAGCACCCACCGGCAACTAAACCTGGCTCGGCTGGATTTATACGTCTGGGATGCTCTGAAGTGCAATGCCAAAGCTCTGCCTCGAGCCCACGCCTGCTGCAGTAAGCTGTTGAGCTTCTCTGGAGGACAACTGTACCACCCTTGTTACAGGAGCTGCCCGGGTGGATCATGCCCATCAGGTACAAACACAACTCACTCATTCAGCGTGACCTGCCAGTAGAGCTCCTGGGTCACTGGTGCCCATGCAATGTCCCCAGAGTAGAGCTGAGGGTCAACTCCTCCAAGAATGAGCTCTCCTCCATAATAGTAGGTGGGATGGCTGCAAAAACACGGAGTTACAGCAGTAGAAATGGGTAAATCAGTGCAACGTGCATGGGGTAGTGAGGGACAAACCCAACAGGCAGCTGCATGGGCACAGGCAGAGGGACACTGGTGCATTGGGATGTGTGGGCTTTTTACCGGGAGAAGTAGAAGCTGAAGATGGGCTGGGAGAGCTGGTTCTGCTCCAGCATTCCCTGCAGCGCGGTGGGTGTCCCTCCTACTGCCAGCGAGGGGTAGGCCATTCCCAGGATCCCATCAAAATCCGCATAGTAGAAAGGCTGCGTCGGCTCGTTCTCGCTGAGCCCGAACTCCTGGTTTGTGACCGTGATGCTCTGGATCTGGAGGGGAGGAGATGCCGGTCAGCCTGCACGCTTAGGGAACCCAAACGGTGCTTGGGTGGGATGATGGATGCTCTGAAAGCCCAAGGAGCCAAGTGCAAGGTCATTGCTGGTGGAAACATCACCAGGCAGCTGGGAAATCAGCAGCAATTGGATTAAAACCAAGTTAAACCCCAGCTGGGTAACTGATAGTGGCAATAACTGGGGACACAGCGGCCAGGAAGACGAGGGCATCACGAGTGCACTCACCCTTAGTGTGTCATAGCCCAACGTCACCGTGAGTGTGCCACTGCCATAGGAGAGGGTGTAGGACTGGCCATTACTGACGAAGGTGGAGGACTCACTGGGACTGAACTTCATGTGGTTGGCTGCATGAGAGAGAAGAGGGCAAAGCTCCTGGGTACACACTCGCTGGGCTGCGATGGGGTCTCAATGGCAGTCGCTCTGCCAGGATAATGCCTGGGAAAGCAGCTTCTCCCACAGAGAGCAGGTCTAGAAGAGCAGAACAGGCTGTTCCTCTGCCTCACAGTCCTCTGAAGCATGGTTTGCATCCCAGTTTTGCCTGCATCCCTCTGCAGGGAACAGACATAATCCCAACCATACCAGCCACCCAGCGTGAGCAAAGCCATCAGCAGTTACAACCCCATCGCTCTCCCATCAGCAGCAAGTGACATCGGGTGAGTTCTGCCAGGGAGAAGGACAGCAGCCCCATGATTCACAGCTTTGCTTTTTCCTTCACCTGGGGACACCCTCCACTAGAGCAGGTTGCTCCAAGCCCCTGTGTCCAACCTGGCCTTGAACACTGCCAGGGATGGGGCAGCCACAGCTTCTCTGGGCACCCTGGGCCAGCGCCTCAGCACCCTCACAGGGAAGAGCTTCTGCCTCAGAGCTCATCTCAATCTCCCCTCTGGCAGGTTAAAGCCATTCCCCTTGTCCTGTCCCTCCATCCCTTGTCCAAAGCCCCTCTCCAGGTTTCCTGGAGCCCCTTTAGGCCCTGGAGCTGCTCTAAGGTGTCCCCTTGAGGAGCCTTCTCTTCTCCAGCTGCCCCAGCCCAGCTGCTGGGAGCTGTGTGCCACGTGGCTCTGGTACTCACAGCACGCCGGGGTCTGGCAGTAGGTGGAGGGCACCCAGAGGTTGGAGGAGCCGGTGTCGAAGAGCACTGTGAAGTTCTGGGGGGGGTCCCCGATGCTGATCTCCCCAAAGTAGTAGGACTGCAGACAAGAGAATGGGAAACTCCATTGGCTACAGGATCAGGCATCCGAGTGTATTGCAGGAGGGTACAGGGGGAATGCCAGGCTCCCTCTTGCAGACAATGAAGTAGGGATGGACTGAACTCTCACCCTGCTTTTTCTCCAGAAGGATGTAATATTAACTATGTGTTTTGTTATATCTTTTGTTTCACATAGAAAAACCTCGTTTTTCATGTCTGGGGGAAACTCTACAGCCTAAAGTAGAAGCTTAAAGAAGAGCGGAAAAATCCATCTCTTGCTCCTGGAGGCCTGGGGTGAACAGATCCCAGGCAGCTGGGAAGGAGCAGGGAAAGGGGATGCACATGGTAGACAGACAGGCAGTGGTACTCACATCCAGATGGCTGGTTATGGGCTCATACACCACAAAGCCCTCTCTGAAGTGGTGTTTCTTAGCTGCATGATGTTTAATTTTCCTCAGGTAGTCCTCCAACACTCCAGCCTCCCTCATGTTCTCCCGGATAGACTTGCCTTTCTTCAGTTTGATTCTGCACAGAGGGAAAAATCAAACCAAACCAACAAAACACAGCAGGAAATCAGGAGATTTGGGCATTGCCAGGTTATGTCTGAGCCCTGCCATGATAAAAGCCCTCCCCTCAGCTGCTCTTTACATCCCCTCCCAGACATGCACCCAGCCTGGACCAGGACCACGATGGTCAGAGGAGATGCAGGAGGCTGGAGTCACACCCGGTTGGAGGTGCTCAGGAGCACAGCACACCCTGTGCAGGTTACGGCTCTGTTGTCCACCCATTCCCTGCTCATTCTGCTGCAGGACACTCACCTCACCAGCCCCTCCGAGAGCTGGAGACACACCAGGGCCAGGACGAGCCACTTCATGGTGCAGGAGTTGTCCCCTGGTCTACACTCACCCTCTCGATGACCGCAGCAGATGGGCTGAGCTGCCCGGACTCCCTGGTTTTATACTGGGAAGCAGCGATCCCCCTTATCTGCTGACCTCTGTTTTCCATTGTCGCACACACCCTTGGCTTCAAGGGTTTCTTTGTACTTTGGGCAATGAGGGTTTTGAGGCGTTCCCATCGCAGGGCACAAGGTGAGAATCGAGTGGCACCTGCCTTTGATAACGAGATAGAAGTGTCACCAGCCAATTGGTGACCGGCTCTTATCGCAGCAGAGAGGAGTGACCCAAGCATCACCGTGCTGGGGCGTTATCTCTGCCCAGAAAACCTGCCCAAAGCTTTTCCCGAAAAGAAGGAGCCTTTTTTCCCCCACGTTCTTCTGCCCGACAGGACCTGGCCTGGAGCAGGGAATGCTGCTGGAGCTGAGGCTTTGGCAGGGCACGGAGTAAAGAGCTGGAGCTCCTCGTCCCTGGGGAGCTCAGGAGGTTCCTTCTCTGGTTTTCTTGTGGGTGTTGTCCAGCCCTGTCCTTCCCCACCTCTTCACCAACCTCTGTCGGCCTCCCAGTCCCTCACTATCCTCTCCTCCTGGAACAGCTCATTTCCATATGCCACTCACCCCAATCCTGCTGCTGCTTATGTGCTATTTTGGTCAGAAATCCCACATTTTTCCACCTATTTTTATTTTGTAGAGCAACTGCTCCCTTTTCCGTGCTGCATTAAGGTGAGTGCGGTGCCTCCCTGCATGAGGCAGGTTTAACCCTCCATGGGTGAAGCCCCTGGGGTTTAACCCACCTTCCGGGTCCTCACACCAGCCCAGCGAGTCAGGAAATTCCTTGTTTGCTTTCCTTTTTAATGTGAAAAGAAGAGAACCACAAACACAGGCCTCCCGAACTGCCAACAAACACCCAAAACAGACCCAAACCCTTCCGGTTAGAACCCAAATATTTTCTAACCAATGAATCCAAATGGTTTTGGACATAACTTAAATATTTTCTAGCAAACAAACCAAACGTTTTGAGTTATAACCTAAATATTTTCTAGACCTCCTGGTTTGCATTCCCGCTGCGAGCAGCCCAGCTCTCCACAGCACAGGAATCACACTCATCCTCATCCAGCGCTCATCCCGTGCCAGTGCTCTGCACAGATTGCATTCCCTCAGGAGAACCGGGGAGTGTGTGTCCTTTGCTGGATATTGAGACTATAATAAAGCAATTATCTTGTTTGCTAGCAGGATTGATGGAAAGATCAACTTATTAAGATTGGATAAAAAGCAAATTCTGGCTGAAAGCAAAGAGCACTTATCAAAACGTCAATACACCGACTGTTATCTGCGGGTCCCCACGGGGACTTGGCCTTGCCAAAAGACAAAGGAGGAAGGTGCCCTCTACAGCACAAAGAGATGCATTCTACTTTTGGCACTTCTTGACCCAAAGTTAGACACAGCACTTGTCAGCTGAGGCGTTCAGCCTAATAGGAGCGGAGATGTTCAGTTCCTAAATCAGAGATCCCACCTTTACATGGAGCAGGACTCAGCCAGCAGCACATACCCCTACTGCTCCAGGGCAGGATTCTCCTTGGGACCAAGCTCTGGGCATTTCTCCTCCTTTGCTTTGTGTTTCTTCTCTGTGTTGGTGCAATGGCTCATCCCATATGCAAACAGCTCCAGCTCTAAGAATCCCATCTCTCCCATATGAGCCCAGATCCCCTCTGCATCCCGTGGCCAACTCCACCAACCTCTCCCGGGATACTGCAGCGGGGAAAACCAGCAGATGACGTGAGCTGTGAGCACTTCCACCATGAGCCAACAAATCCCATTAAACCAGCAGAAGTGGGCACCACTTCCCAAAAGCTGGTAGCTCGTGACAGAGTGTTTAGCAGGATTACAAACAGGATCTAAGGTGGGATCCAGCCTTCCCCAGGACCCAGAATGCTTTCCTGCCCACCAATAGGGAACAGAAACCTTTCCAAAGATGCTGCCATTGCCCTGAATTTCCTCATCTGTTCCGGGCTCTGCTTTATCCACGGCAAAAATACAGGGAAGTGGCTGGTCCCAGCTCCAGGACAATTTACCACCCTGGTTTCTGCACCTCTTAGCATAGAACTTAGAATACATGAATACAGGACTGCCAGGAGCTGCCCTGGCCATTAGAGCCTGTTGCTCTCACAAGGACCATGTCAGCTAAAGCCCTTCCCGAAGAGGCCAAATCCCATCCAATTTAACACTCTCCTTTTGGTCATTGAGCAGCCTCGCTCTGTGTGGTTCATTTAAACCAGCTCTGGACACTTTGCCTGGAGCATCAGCACTCTCTGCTTGGGTTCTCCAAGCAGGAGAAGCTGGTGGTGGGACCGCAGCACATGATGGCACACGAGCAGCTGTGTTTATGCCCCCCCCAGCACACGGATCCTTTACCCAGCACTGCCCAAGCAGGTTTTAGTGGTTTATTTCCAAAACAGAGCTCACAGGACACAGATGAGCAGCTTCCATCCGTGTCAAAATAAACATTCCTCTTTTCCTGTCCAACCAGGACAATGGCTCCTGAAATCAACCACTGGGCTCCACGTTTAACATCCCAAACCAGGGTAAGGATCAGCTGCTTCCCGATGACCTTCTCTTGGAGGCAGTTTCTGATGCTGGGGCTCTTCACAAGCCCCTCGTACACCCCAAAACGATCCCACCTCCCTGCACCAGTGTCCACTCGGGCACCTGAAGTTCAGGAGTGCCCCACGGCAAAATACTTTCCCTCTGTGCAAAGGACTATCCTGAAAACTCCAAGTCAAACACCAGCAGCAAACACCGTGCTGTTTTCAACTTCTTCCTGATAGGGCTATCAAAGCCTTCCTAGAAAAACAAATGAAAAACATTTCCATGCATATTCCTAGAATGGAAATAACAGGGGTTTATCATCAGTTGTGTTATCTCCTCTGTTTCCCTGCCAGTTCTTACCTCCAGCATTATAGAAAGTCATGGAATGATGCTGAAGGACAGAAACGCATGGGTTTGGATGGAAGTATGCTCGCTCAGGAAGGCTCCTATTGGCAGTTCTAAAGTCAATTC
>NW_009935231.1:0-3200 GCF_000696875.1 Nestor notabilis | reverse complement strand
TTCCTGCTGGGGAAGAGTTTTCAGGGGGAATTTTATAAGTCTTGGAATTAAATTCTGCATTTCTCCACACAATTAGTTCTCATTTGCTCTAAAGTTTGTTAGAACAAGCAGCAAATCAGCTCTTTGCACAGAGTGATGGCAGAGAACCCAGAGAGAGGCCCTGTACCTGGAGGAGGTTCGCACAGCCAGGAAGAGTGAAACCACATCTTGTTCAAGAGTGGCAAAAGCACCTCATTCCCAGAGCTCCCAAATGCCAGCACTCCAAACTAAGCTTGAACTACACATGGTGGAAACAGCACATCTTAAAGGGCAGGTACTCCAGAGACCAGGAATAGCCCTGCTATGTCCAACCTACAGCTTAATGGAAACGAACTCTACACTCTCACAACCAACCATCAGCAATGGCTCTGCCCCAAAGAGAGACATCAGGAAGGAGGTGATGGCTTCCTGTATCACATAAGCCTCATCCAAACACATCTGGAAGTTGAGCTTCCAGCTCAGACCAACAGCCCATGGAATTGTCCTGCAGAGATACCCCCATGGGTCACCAGCCCACAGAGAGGGAAAGGTGTCTGTCCCTGCAGAGATGCTTCTCTTTGTTTATTTTTTAAGCCTATGGAGCAACCATTGCTCCAGGTAGGACACATAAGGACACAGACATTATTCCTTCAGGGAAAGGAGACCTGGAAAGCAAAGGTTTCAAAGAAGTCCAGCTTCAACGGCGTGAGGACAACTGGTGACTGCTGGCCTGGCTTTCAGCTCTAAACAAGAAGCAAAGTTCACTTTGAAACGTGACAACTCTTCCTCTGCACCCCAGACAAAAGACAGGACCACTGGCTAGTCATCATGTTCCATTTATTCTGTATACATTCGTAGTGCACATCAGTGTAAGACATGAGCACTCCCCAGGTCACAGAGCACTGCTGCTGTTCTTCACCTCTACGGCTACACCTGGATGAGATACAAGGAGGGACAGCCACAGAAACAACCTGAAGAAGCAATTACAGAGCGAGAGCAACCCCTCTGGTCAGAGCAACTGAACCCCAACAAACCTTTGGTTTTCTGCCGTATCAGAGATGTTCAGTACCAAAGACACCAGAACAACAACGAGGAGAACCACACGGGAGGAGAGCTGGAGATAACACAGATGCATCTGGGCCTTTCAACTGTAAAATCACATTCACTTATAGAAGAAGAAAAAACAAATCAGATCCCTTCTTCACAATTAGCCTTTTTCATACCTTGGCCTGTAATTGCCAGCTTCAAAGCTCTCAGGATTTCCACGAACGTATTTCACCTTTGGTCCTGTTGGGTAACAGGGATCTAAACTTGTTTTGCCACCTCTGTGTGGCATTTCAAGACGAGTCAAGCTTGGGGGAAAGACAAACTTCCCAGAAGGACTGACAGCAGCTTGCCCAAAAGCAGGCACCACCTTCATTAACCTTCATTCGTTACCGATACTTCACAGTCAAGATACCACCCCAGAGGGCTGAGCAGCATCACAGAGAGGGACAGAGGAAAGACTTGGGGCGGAAATGGCCGAGAGAACAGGGAGTTGTACCACCAAGGCCTGGCTTTTCCCCAGTGAACAGCATGGCTCAGGTAATAAAAATAACACCACTTCAGTCATAGCTAACACACTCGAGTCTCTTTGCAGAAATACTGATCATTTAAGCCCCACAATCCAGCCTCTCCTTTGCCATCCTCCCCTGTAAGGCAGGCACAGCTCAAGGATATTCCAATGTCCTTCCCTCAGGGAAAAGCAGGAACATAAAATGGGTTAAAAGAAAAAAATAAAGACAACTCCAAAAACCTCCCATGGTAACAGACAGCTGAGAGCCAGGAGAAGCTGGATTCCCACCAACAGGATCTTGGGAAAGAAAGGGTAAAAGATCTGTTTATGCATTCACCAGGGAAGAATGATCAGGGGAAGAAGTCTCATTGATTAACTCAAAACTCAAACAAGAACCACTTAAAAAGGTTAAGACAATCAAACTCCCCCTGCATAGCACAGGCTGCTCACCAAGTCATCCCTGGAACATCAATCTCACAGGCAGAGGATGGAGACAAGGCTCAAAGCAAAGATCCCTCTGGACAAGGTGCCATAAAGATACAATAAATTGCATAAACATGATCTTCAACCAAAAGAAAACACTAACAAGGAAAGACTCCAGAGTTATCAGAGAGTCACAGACTGGTTTGTGTTGAAAAGGGCCGTAAAGCTCCTCCAGCTCCAACCCCTGCCCCGGGCAGGGACACCTTCCACTAGAGCAGGTTGCTCCAAGCCCCTGTGTCCAACCTGCCCTTGAACACTGCCAGGGCTGGGGCAGCCACAGCTTCTCTGGGCACCCTGTGCCAGCGCCTCAGCACCCTCCCAGGGAAGAGCTTCTGCCTCAGAGCTCATCTCAGTCTCCCCTCTGGCAGGTTAAAGCCATTCCCCTTGTCCTGTCCCTATGAAATCGAAGAACTGAAGGAATGAGAACACACCGATGTCCTCCTCGCCCTTCAACCCAACGCTGATTCCTCCTCTGAAACCGTTTCCAGGGTGGCCACTAGAGGAAGCTGTGACACTGGCGAGCACCGTCCGGCTCCCAGTGCCTACGGACCTGATCCCTGGAGCTCCCAGTGCCTACGGACCTGATCCCTGGAGCTCCCAGTGCCTACGGACCTGATCCCTGGAGCTCCCAGTGCCTACGGACCTGATCCCTGGAGCTCCCAGTGCCTACGGACCTGATCCCTGGAGCTCCCAGTGCCTACGGACCTGATCCCTGGAGCTCCCAGTGCCTACGGACCTGATCCCTGGAGCTCCCAGTGCCTACGGACCTGATCCCTGGAGCTCCCAGTGCCTACGGACCTGATCCCTGGAGCTCCCAGTGCCTACGGACCTGATCCTGTCGCTCCCAGGGCCTACGGACCTGATCCCTGGGGCTCCCAGTGCCTACGGACCTGATCCCTGGAGCTCCCAGTGCCTACGGACCTGATCCCTGGAGCTCCCAGTGCCTACAGCCCTGATCCCTGGAGGACCTGATCCCTGGAGCTCCCGGTGCCTACAGACCCTCACAGCAGCCTTCTCCCACCCATCACAGACATGCAGCCAGGCAGAGCTGCCCCACAGGGTGACACAGCCTAGAAACTCTTTAGTTAAATCATTTATTTAAAGCTTAATGCAGTTAAATTTCACATATATATATATATATATA
>NW_009935230.1:96874-146560 GCF_000696875.1 Nestor notabilis | reverse complement strand
CCTGTAGCTGTGCCTGGGGTTGTGCTGACATGTACAGGTGTGTTGATTATCAACTCCCATTAAGGACTGCTTATATAGGCCCCCAAAAGCTATATGAATCTGGGACTCTGGATTGTCAGGGAAGTTTGGAAATTTTATCCTAAAAGTACAAAGTTGTAGAGAATATGGTTTGGTAGATCTCTATGGGACGAACTCAGAGTAGGCTTTGGCAAGGTATACTTCAGTGTTGCAGGAGTACCATTTGTTAAAAATGTGCTGTTATAGATTGTTACAGACTTAAAACCATATAAAAAGCAATTACATATTCCATTCATCAGTGACTTTTCTGACAAAATAGATCATATCAACCTCACAGTAAGATACCAGGATTCAATAGGAAATGTGCATTCCAGTAGAGCATACAAAGTTTATCTGGTCTTCTGGTGTAAAGATGCTTCAAATTTTACTTTTCATTGTGACATTCCTCATTTTCAGTGTTATGTGTGACCAGTCAGTATTCGTGCATATAATGCCATATTCTTTATCTATTAATGTAATCAAGTAGAAGAGTGAAATAAATGATGAGAGGGAAGAGAATGAAAGAAATGACAGAGAAATTCTTCAGGGTGCTTGAAACACCGTAAAGGAGAGATGGATATTGAATTTAGAGGGCTCACCTTTTCCTCAGTATTTGAACAGTGGAAACCTAGAACTGTAAAAATCCCTATTTGAATAGAGCAGTTCTAACAAAAGCACTGATATGCACACAAAATTAAACCACTTAGCAGTGATCCATCAAAATACATGTATACTGATATCCTTCAAATTCAACAGCAGTAAGTTCTTGGATTAATTAAGAGACACCTGGATTTAGTTGCTCAGGGTGAGCCAGAAAAGGCAGAAATTCTACCTGTAAAGTTTTTGTGTTAAAAAAAAGGGGGATGGGGGGAGAGGGAGGGCAAGAATAATAAAGCCATGGCAGGTTCCATACTGCCTGTAGAAACAGGCCATCAGTTCAGTGCTGATGTCAGCTGATATGATAATTGAGGATAACCCAGTGGCACCAGGGAGTGAGGCTTTGCTTATTCGGCTGCAGAACTGCTGAGCAGAAAACGTGCTTGTACTAGTTCTGCAGTGTTTAATGTCGGCTTAAATGGTTTATATCTATTTTATTATTACTGAGATTGCGCTTATCTGATTATCTAGTACCCAGATGCCTTGAGGGAGTAGGAAATAATTGTTTAATAAAATAAGACTATGGTTTTCAGTAAGTGATTTCTGGTGCTCCTGTCTTTAACTGTCCAACAAAAAATATCCCTGAAGGAAGCTTGGTTTGCAGAAAGTGCTGAGCAAGGGGTTAGAGTCCAAAAATAATATAAGCACCACCATGTACCTTTCTGAACCTGAGTGCTCCTTGCCTCTTGACTGATGTCAGTAACTCTGGGATAGATGGTTTTGCTTTCTGTATATTACAAGGAAGACCCAGGCATCTTAGAGAAAGAGATTGTGTTCTAGTTCCTGTCCTAAGGACTGAAATTGCACTTCATTAATGACTATGAAATAGAAGAGCTGACCTTGGAGGGGGACAGTTTCAGATCTTGTCTTTCTGAGTGCTGTTACCATTGGTCTGCAGATCTTTTTTTTCTTCAGCTGACTGAATTTATTATCTGCAGGTAGTCAGACTTGATGAAAAAGTTAGAAAGTTATAGCCATGAACAGATGGTTTGATACATGGGTGTTGACCTTCCTGGGGCACAGGGAAGAAATGAACCTAGATTTTGAAATATGAGTGAGGAATCTGAGGTGTGCACTCCTGTGTCATGTTAGGATATCATGTTAGGGGTGAGTACCAATGCAGTTTATGTGGGGTCCAAATCCCATGGGCATACAATCTAGGAATGCCTACTAAGTTAAGTTCTGTAGAGCAGTGTTTAACAAATACATTCTTTTTGTCTGAGTTCAGGGGTGAGATAGATTACAAATTGCTAAGTATTCTCAGGATAAAAATACTTTGGACCATTCCCAGACATGGGCCTTTTACTGGTACTTACACGCAAGAGCAAAGTTCTGTATATGACCGAGATGCTCTTTGAAAAGGAAGCTTATTAAGATCTAGATTCTGGATGTAACTGCCTAAATCTTGTTCCTGTGCCATGACTTTCAAAGTCATTTTCATTGACCTGACTCTAACCTTGGGAAAAATACAGTCCTTTTCAAATGAAAAATAATCCGAAGTTGCCTTTGACTTCTGGAAAATTTGGATCGTAAGTAACATGCTTCTGTTCAAACTCAAGTAGCTGAAATAAATTATCAAAGTTGATTTCGAGCCCAATTTCAGTGCAAAGTGAGCTTTTACAACAGCTGTTGCTATGAGCTGAAAAGTGCCTGGTGTTGCCAGCAATTAGGTGTTGACTAGTGAGATTTTAAAGATACCTTGACAAGGTACAGAGTTCAGCCAAGCCTATGTAGTAAAAGGTAATGAAGACTATATGACCATCTGGTATGGAAATACATGTGGTATATTGCGAAACTTTTAATCTCAGCACTTGTCCTTTCGGAACCCACCTAAATGTTACAAAAGTGTTCCTTGCCTCCTGATGACAGACCTGACAACTGCAACAGGGTGGACATGGTGTGCCGCCGAGGCGTTCAGGCGTCTCTGGCCTCTCTTGCTGCTGTGACTCAGTTGAGAACAGCTACACAGGAAAAAATGGTTGTTTCAATTCACAGTGATCACTTGTTGCTGTCTCTGAGACAGCTACAGGAGTACTAATTTCTGTTGCTATTTTAAAGCTATGTATGGCAAAGTGATGTGTCTTCTGGTCCTGGTTTGGCTGAACATTCAAGTAAATACTTATATTTGAAGATGTGCTTAGTTCCAGCTCGCGTCTGTAAAGGATTCTACAGTGTCACTATATTGCTTTAGAAATCAGTCTGCTCTTGTGATTGTGGATACTGTTATTCTCATACAGTGACAGTTATTTGGGGTGCACACTGTGATTATATAGGTTTAATTATATTGATACAAAATCATACATTAATATTGAAGGTTAGAACTAAAAGACTTTAAACCATTCCTAAGAGATCTTATGCCTTATTGTTTGTCTTTCCTTTTTAAAAAAATTAAGCTTCACATCAAAGCCTCTTTATCTGGAAACAGAAAGTGATGCAAATAATAATACTCCTTACACAATGCTTCACTTGTTCAAAGAAGTGTAAGATGTTAAGAGGCTAAATCTTCAGTATAATCATGAGCAGATTCATTATTCATGTTTCAAGCCAGCAAAAAAGGAGGTACGTTATTGGCATACAGTTAGTTTTTCCACACCTTCTAGTGAAAGCCAAAGTAGAAGAATATTAATTGAGTAATTCGCACTTTCCATAAGAGAACATATCAAACTGTTATCAATCATATTTATTATTCTCAATGTTTATCAGAATAGATCCTGGTTTTAAGTAATATTCAATCACTCAAAGAGAACATAATGTAATTGCTTATATTTCTTTTTTGTCTAGTTTTGCTAGATTGCACTAACCAAACATGGTACCTGTCTTTTGGTCTTTTGTTCCTGTCTACTGGTCTTTTGTTCTGCAAACCCCAACCAACCACTGCGCTCTATGCAGAAACATGCTCAATAATCACTGGTAGAATATGAAGGTTCTTACTATTTTGCAGGCTAGCATCAGGCAGTCAAGTCTATCTTCAACACCATAGCAACCAGTGTGTCCTTAAAACTTTGTGCTTTTTCGGCTGAGAGTGGTTTTTTTTCCTCAGTGATGCATCTTCGTAAGCTTATCAGTATCTCACTAGTAGTGGAAGTTTCCACACACTCAGTAAATACACAGCTTCTACTAAAATACATATGGTAGAGCTCTTCCAGAAAAATAAATATGGTGTTATAATTGGCTACTTTTCTAGTAATAGATGCTCTGTTACATAGATTACAAGGAATTGAGACAAATAAGCATTTTAATCCCAAAGGTAAGGCATGAAGTTTTGCAGCCCCTTTCTCCTGTATTTATAGAACACTATTTCAAATCCTGGGGTTATTTGGCTGTTATCTAATTTCACTGCAGAATGGAAATCTGACTGGAGCATTGCTTTCTGCTGGTTAATTATAAATTTATTAGGAGAGTTCTGACCACATGTCCCTCAATCTTAGACCTTGCTGAATCTGAAGCTCAAGCTATTAGACTTCATTTAATGTAATGCACTGGCCTCTCTTTCTGTTCTGCATGTGCTTTTTTGTATTTTTTGTGATCTCAGGTATGTTCAATTTTCCCTTTCTGGGTATTGTTTGCCAAAGAGGCTTTTTCAAGTCATAGAAATAGGACAAAGTAATTTTTAGAACAGCAAAGTATGTAAGGAGGCAAGGTCTCTGGAGATGAAATAAATCTCTAACACAACACAACAAAATAGCTTTCCTGTTCCATTTGGGTGTTGCTGTTGACTGAGTAGGTTGTTAGCAGCACACAAATGCGTAAATGGTAGCAGGGTTGTGTGCTGCTAGTGAAGGTGGCACTACAGAAGAGAAGCCTGTATCTGTTTTGAGTTGGAGGAAGGGTTTAAAGGCAAGCTTATGGGCACACTGTGCTCTAGGTAGATTTTAACACATGATGCTTGCAAGGTTGAACCCCAAAATATGTGGGATTGGATTGGGCTGGGGAGCACTCCGTGTGCTCAGACCTCATCAAATGAGATCCAAAGTTAAGGACCAGTCATGCTTAGATGTTGCCTTTCAGTTTTCTCTTAGAGTTTTACTAAAAGGGAGGGCTTTCATTATAGGTTAGACAAATTCAGTGTAAACTAAGGGCTTATCCGAAGCCATCATTGCATCCTGTGTGAGCACAAAAGCTCTCCCTATGCATGCAAGGTGTTCCTTACACAAGCAGGGCCAGAAGAGGACTGAGACTACAGTTCCCACCCACAGCAGGGTGGTATCTGTTCACCTACTAAATCACTGTGATTTCTATTACTGATTTCAGCAGGCGCTGAAGCAGGAGCTGAAGCAGGGCTGCAGACGGTTTTGTTCAGTCTTTATAAATTGGTACTAAAGGGAAGCTGCCATGCTCCGTTTAGCTCCTGAAAAGTAAGGGGAAAAGAAACTTTGTCAAATTTCAGAGAAGAAAACTGCACTCTGAAAAATAAATTGCTGCAGGCTTTCAAACCTTACCAAACAAGACAAAAATGTAACTATTAAAGTCGACTTAACATTGTTTTAATTAAAGGAAGCAATTTGATCTATTTCAGAACCTCTGTTGTTTGAGAGTATGACTCCCAGCTTCCCAGTTTCTTAACGAGGCCTAAGAAAAGGATGTAACAGTATTTTATTGCGGGCTTGTAAACTTGCTAAGTCAGATAAGTAATGTTTGTTTATATACCTAGAAAATGTTAATAAAACATTTATATCGTTTGGGGTTCTTTCTTCCTTGGCTGAGCCTTCCTAGTTGCTAAGCCTTTGCTTTGCTTTTGGCAGGAGGAGGAGAAAAAGAATAGAGGAAGGGAAAGAATTGCACCCTTGAGCTTACAGTTAAGTCTTCAGAGATCAGTTTCCTTTTACATGCTCAGTTTACTGTGCACTAGACCAGAAGTGTGAGCTGTCAGGCTCCTGTGGTGATAAACCTGGATCTAATCCTACTCCTGGTGACATCAGTGGCAAACCTTGTGTTGCTTTCAGTGGGATCAGGACTTAGACACCATGCGTGTGTGATTCAGCCAGGCTTACCTTGCTGAGCTCAAAGCAGCCTCTGATGTGAGTGATGATAGGAAAGTTTAATACTTAATCCTGCTTCTGCTCACTGTGAATTTAAAATGTCTAACAATTACAATTATCTAAAACCAACCATATGAAGTGATTTCACAAGATTTAATAACTCAGGAGTAACTGACCCTTGTTAGAGAAGCCCTGACTTAGAGCTTCTTCTAAATTGGATGATTGCTCTTTGTTTTGCAGAGCACTCAGATTGTGAAGATTAGAATGTTCCAGGTATGAAGAAAATTACAGAGAAAGATTTAATTTGTATTTTCTTTCTAAATGTTTCTAAATACTGGAGAAGGAATGCTTGTATTTTCACAACAATGGTAGTAGCCTATACTTTAGCACCGCGTTTTCGAAGTGTCAAATGCTGGTTTGAAAGAGGTCATGAATGAATGTTCACAATTTGCAGACAGCTTCATTGTATGGAAGACAAGTAATAATTGAACAAAGTGGTTCATATTGACAGCATCATACTGGCATGTATCTTTTCAGAGACAAATGTACTATATGGAGGAAGTGTCCTCACATGTCAATGTCTTCTAAAATGTGTTATATGTAGTGAAATAATGGGTCAAGAAAAAAAATCATTGTCATAAATGATGGTAGGCGCCTTTTACTGAAATACTGGTAGTTTTACATTCTTGACATGAATAATTGGGTGTGTCATATGTGAAGCTACCTAGAAATAAAATAGAAGTCATAAAATGTAAAGACATGATAGGATGCATTTATAACAGCATAAACCAAACTGGCATTTTAATGTCTTAAGCCAGCCTATTTGCTATACTTGCTCATTGATCTTGACTGGAAAAGTTCTATGCCTAATTTAAACACATTTTGGAGATAAAGCCATATAATGGGAAACAGACAGGATTTGGTTTTGTGAAAAGTATTCTCCTTTAATTGTTACAATTATATCACCTTAACAGGAATGGAGGCTGGTTGCCGTGTGACCTTACAAAACTTGCTTAGGATTGTTGTCTCCATCTTCATAGAAGGTGACTTTCTGGTGTAATTTATCTTGACATTTTACCTTCTGGTGGTTGCAGGTCACGTAGAAGTATGTTTTTATATAGGCATGAGAAAGGGTTTAGGTTTTTGTTCATTCTGTGGATGATTTGAGAGAGTTGTTGGGAAAGATATTACAGTTTGGGAGTGTGCATTTAGTGTATTCCTTTGGAAGGCTTGTGAAAAGATGGTTGGTAGAGGCAATGACTCAGCAGTACATATTTTGTTTGGCTGTATAGGTACTTTTAATTACCATGCTTGAAATTGAGATTTAATATGGCACAGCAACAAAATAAGTAGATTGAGATGAGATCTTAGCAGAAGTTCTTCCCTGTGAGGGAGATAATTCATTAGCACAGGGTGCCCAGAGAAGCTGTGGCTGCCCCATCCCTGGCAGTGTCCAAGGCCAGGTTGGACACAGGGGCTTGGAGCAACCTGCTCTAGTGGAAGGTGTCCCTGCCCATGGCAGGGGGTTGGAACTGGATGAGCTTTAAGGTCCCTTCCAACCCAAACCAGTCTGTGATTCTGTGGCTACCTAACTAATAATTGAAATTATATTACTCTCCAATCCCCCAATTTTTCCAACTGGAGCTGAACATCAAAACCATATGCTTTAAAAAAAAAAGGAATCAAGAAAGGAGGCAGAGCTTGACCTGTTTTCATAGGATTGCTTGTAAGCATATGTGTGTGTTGGGTATTAAAACTCATTTAAATAGCAAAAGAATTGGCAACATGTAAGCTCACTTGTTGCTCTGATTTGCTGTGTATCTTTTGAAATGAGTACTAAGCTGGTGTGGAGCACTGCAGGTTGGCCAGTGCTTTGTGCCCTAAATAGCCTTTAGCAATAAATATGTACCAGGTGGTTGTCAAATGTTCTCATCAGGGCTCGCCAGCTTGTTGTCTTCACTGAGGTTCAACTCCATCTGTGCAGACAGGAAAGTATACAGGGAAAAGAAACCTGCCCACTATCTGTAGTTTCTTTTCAGTTATTGTACATCTCACTAGTTCATTATTTGGCTGCTCTTGTACCTTAGTGTAGAGGCAGAGGTCTGTTAATATTCAGCAAAGTCTCATGTTAGTGGAAGTGTCTCAAATCTTCTGTTTTCAATGTGGTTTTACTTAAAGCCCCTTTGAATTTGAATGATCCATTCTGGAATGTGATTCTCAAACAAGAAATCTCTAAAAATTGAGCAAGTAAAATTTGCCCATCACTGTTGAGCTACTGATATTTCTAATGGTATGATTAATTTAAAGGCAACATTCATGCTATAGGTGTGCTGCTTTACAACTATAACAGTCTGTCCATGTTTGTTTGAACCTGTTAAGGAAAATCGAAACCTGGTGAGGTAGAATTAAGGCTGATTTATTGATGGACGTCATTCCCTTACTTGGATTTAAGGGAAGGGAAATTGACTTTGTAGAGAAAAAGAGAATACTGAGGATAATCAGTCATGAGTCAAGAAAATGTACCTTGAAAAAATAGTAATAACACAGGTAAAGGATGAGGGTTGGAATCATGGCTGAGATGAGGTTCAGAATGCAATCTGCAAAATACTGAGCAGTATGCATACTGCTGTGGCATGCCTACCATGGCAGCATTTGTTCAGGACCTCTTTGCTCCTGGATGCAAGCCACAAGAGTACTGCCAATTCCTAAACTACCATTCATAGATGATTCCCTCTCTCTTCTGAACTAAATTGCTCAGAAGTGGTGAAACTTGCATCTATGAGGCTATGTGTTCATCATGAGGAAAAAACATTAGATAATGAAAGTAGCTACAGATCTGTTCTAATGTAGATAGTAGATAAACTTGAACCATTGCATAGAAATATGAGCTCGGGTGAAAAACAGAGTAATTCTCTACCCTTCATGTCAGCTTCTTTTTATGGAAAAAGAACATTTAAATAAAATGTTTCCCTTTCTGACCAAAAGATAGCTTGTATACAAGACAGACTTGATGAAATTATATCTCAGCTGGAAGGAAAGATGAGTTTATTTTATGTAGCAGTTGGAGGTTCTTAGAAATACCAGTCAGTCAGTTACCAGAGTGGTAAATTGAATCTTGAGAGCCAGAGTTTGCTCATCAGTACGCAGTGATATGGAAGTGGCAAGGAGAGAGACAGACAACTGCATCAGGACTGGATGTTTATGTTCTTGATGGAAAAATACAAATCATTTCCTTCCCTTCTGCTGCTGTCATGGTCCATCACTTTAGTCCATTTTCACCTTGCTGAGGGATTCTGAATGGGCCTTCCTGCTTTGGCACCTAATTAATCTCTCACAAGCCTGTTCTTGCAGCCTGTCTGCCTGGGATGGGCCATATCTTATGCCAGTGCCTCGCAAACAAAATACTCCTTTTTTGTCCTTTACTTTCCTTCATTTTCCCATGTCCTTTCACCCCAAGCCCCCTCCAGCAAGTTGAAGATGTAGCTTTCCCTTTTCTTTGAAAATTACATACATACATTCTGTTATTACAGGAAAATAGCCCCTCTTCTGCTAGTGAACACTGTCCCACTGTGGTATATAAAGTTGTCTGTGTTTTCAAACCTCATAAGTGCCCACAAAAGTACACAGCAGGATTTTGCTTGTCAGAAGCTGCTCAGTAGCTCCAAGTCCTTACATTGTAACAGGCAAGCAGGAAATCACTGGTCACTTTTAAATCATGGCATACCTATACACAAATAAAAGTATATGATCTGAGATGAGAAAGGCATATACTGCGGTGTAAAACATTACCATGAGACTGTGAAACCAAAAAAATAGTTCACTGAAGTTATTGTCTTATATCAAGTGATCATGAGTATCTTGTGCACCGAGGTCTAACAACCACAATACTTTATGACTAGTTTAAAATGTGTCCTTGTGATAAAGTAACACATGTAGTCTATACAACAGATAATATTGAAATACTGATTATATTGAATATAGTGTATTATCTATACTAGAGAAACATAGATTCTTTAAAATTATACCAGTGGAATCTAATACTCTTTGGAAAAATATTTCCTGGATAATATTTCTACTCAGAAACAACTGATCTCCTTTTTGCGGGGACAGGCCTGGTGCTCAGCTCAGCACAGGGTATGGATTTTGGTCTGGGAAATGGAGAGACATTAAAAGAGGTCTGAGTAGTCACTTTATTAGATGACTGATCAGGGGTAGTATCCATCAAAACCTTTTAGCTCTACTGGCCTGGACTTCATCTGCAGATACTGATCTTCTGTGCTGTTGATCCCAAACCTGCGAGAGCTCCAAGAGTCTTCTGGTGACGTACAGAAAGAAAATATAAATAAATAAATAAATCACCTCTTTAATCACCCTGCTGACAGATTCCTTAATAAATACTGTAAGAAATTTCTCTGGTAAGAGCCACCCAGTAATCTAACTTGCAAGCCCCAGTGACATATTCAGCAGCCAGCTCAGGGGAGGTGTGTGTCTATTGTCAGAATCACATGAGCAAGGAATAAAATTGTGAGCTCTCACTGAAAGCTGTAATAATTTATGATGAGTCGTTGGCTTTTCTTTTTTCATGCTATTTTTGACTCAGCTGAACAAAGAGGATAGAACCATTTTGCTTTTTCCACAGTATGCACACCTGCTTGTATGTTTTCATAGGATACAACAATTCAAACACTGCAAATCCATGAAGTTTCATATATATGTAAAGAAATCATAGACTGAAAGCCTTATCAGCATGGGTGGCTCACATACAGACATAAGTCATGAATACAGGTTTATTTCAATTGTTTCCCCTCTTGACATGCTTGGGTAGGAGTTAAGCATTTACCATTCTATTCAGTTTGAATAATCCCAGATTTGTTTGTTACCTTTTGTGTTGTCCTGGTGAGGCATCCTTGGGTTTTCCTTCTCTTCTTCTGGACTCCATTTTAAGGAACGTTATTCTCTGGTGTACATGCAGAAAACAAAACAGAAGCCCAAAAGCTTGTACAGATCATAGCTATATAGCCAACTTCAGGCTGGTTTGTGAGAGAACTGATTCTCTACAGCAGTGGCATAGTGGTTGCATCTCTATTGGTTATAATGGGAAAAGCTTCCCATCTTGTATTCAGGTTCATACCTTGAACTGAGAAGGATCAATAGTGTTGTCTCAGAATTTCACACATTAGAAGGTAAGAAAACAAGACAAAAAGATAAGAAAGCAAAACAAAACCCCGTAGGGTACTACTTCATAGCTAATCAGCTGAGAGAAAACGGGACAGCTGAAAGTCTTCAGCCTTGAAAGAACTGCCAAAGCTATGTCACAAAGCTACGGTGAGTTCATGGTAAAGACCATGCTTGGGGTTCACCTCTGTTTCCTCACATCTGCTTTAAGAACTTACAGCTTACAATGGTTATGGGTGGGACTTGTCCATAGTACGGGAAAAGGCCTCTTGGGTGTCCACAGCGACAATACTTCACCCACAGTGAAGAACTTCCAGATGTCACTTAGTTTCTACAAGTCTTTCTGCAGACCTCGAAAAGAAAGTCAGCCCTCTCTGGCTTCCTTCAAGGTACATGTTGGCATTGTGCTATGCATTTCTTAGATCCTTTGTAAGGAAGAAGGAATAAGGTATCTTTAAAAAGGAAATGGTGCTGTCCCTATCCTACCTTTTTATCCATGTTCCTTTTAAATTCTACATCAGCAAGGTTTTTGAGGATGCACCCAGGAAACATAAAGTGCTGCTTTCATTGTTGCTCCTTACAATTCAGTCTTTTAAAACCTGCTTCTCCATTTCCTTTTGCCTTCCTGCTATAGCCTTCATTACTGAGAAGCACACACAAACTGTTTGGGGTTTTTATTTTCCCTGTGGTGAAGTACTTGGGTGATGAATAGCTGTCAATGTTCGTCTTTTCTAAAGAGTAGCTAGGAAATACACATGAAATGCATTACTAATTTACCTGAACCTTGTTATTTACCTGAACCTGAACCTCTTGTTATTATTATCCTGAATGGCAAGTGCTGTATTCCTGTTATTTTCTTTTGCAGGGAGAAATGCAAATATACAATGTGTGGCCATAAGGATTCAGTCAATAGCATTGAGTTTCTTCCATTCTCCAACACTGTTCTCACTAGCTCTGCTGACAAGACTTTATCTCTTTGGGATGCCAGAACAGTAAGCAGCCTTTTTCTTGGTCTTTCTTAAATTCAAGCAAAGTGATGGCATGTGTGGTATGAGAAAAAAGAAAGCCGGTATAAAATCAAAATAGAAATAAAAGGTGATGTGGCATTAGAGTTAACACAGCTGTTATCTTCTGGCCAAAATTATCACCATATCGCATTTCCTTGACATCTGAAATGCCTGAGTCCTCACAGTGCAACACATGGACATGCGCTGAGATCACTGAATAAACAGGGAGACTTTGGTGGTAGTGGTGGAAGATGGTATTGCTGCACACTAGGCTCTATCAGTTCAATAGATAGAGCAGCTGAAGGTCAGCTTTGCCAGGCTTCTTCAGTAAGTGCTGGAGTGTACTTTAAGTTATATGCAAAGAAAATGGGAGAAAGTGCCATAGGAGAACCTCAAGGTGCATAGAAGTCTAGTATATTTATTCTTCCTCTATAGAAGAAATTCCCCTGCTTGCTTCCAGAACTCACTGCTGATTTCTCATGGAATATGTTTTGTTTTCTCCATAATGAATCACTGTAGGTAGCGTCCAAACTGCTGCATCTTATTCTTCTCTAGCTTCATTCTTTGTTATAAGTATAAATGGATGTAGTACATTGGAGAGTGTATTTGTTGCTGCTGCTTTGCAGACCGAATATGTAAATCATGTTCAGGTGGAATGCCAGAACAAGGCAAGAGTAATTTTTTTCTTCAATCAGAAAATCCAATAACTATTGCTGCTGTTGTGATATTTGTCATAGAGCAGCTCTTGAAATGCTCAAGTTGCTACTTCAGTTGGTATTATGGTCACTTTGCATTTCTCAAACAATGTAAAGATACAAGATTCTAGCCCAGGATAGAGAAGGTTGTATTCACAGAAGGGATTTGAGAAGAAGGAGGTAAGGAACTATTGCTATGTACTAATAGGTGTTGTCATCAGAGCTATACAAACATAGGGTAGGAAAAACTGACATGAAAACGACAGTGGAATACTTGAGATGCTCATTAGGCAATTTCTATTTATGGGTCATAGAATCAGACTGAACAGAAGGTCATTTAATAATAATCCTGGGCATAAAGCACAACAAGTTAAAATGAAGCTAGTCAAGACTCATTATTCTTAGCTTTTTGGTTTGTAAGAATATTTGATATCTGAATATGAATGATTCGAACAGAGAGAAAAATATTGAAATACAAACAAAAGGGAAAAACTCGGTGGAAGAATAGTTTTCTGCTTTGTTTTATTTTTAATGAATCCTGCAAGGAACTTAATCTTACAGATGTCTCAGTGATCTGTTCATAACAAATTAACAGAATTACACAAGTGTTTTACTTTGATAAACTTATGGAAAAAAACCCCTTCGATTTTCATTCACAATTTTTTTCAGCTTTGGATAATTTTGCTAAGAGAGGAGAGAACTTTTGAGAAAAGAAAACATTCTATGTGGCATTTTGGTGTGCGTTTATTCTGTGGAATTGTTTCCCTATTCAGTGGGAAATATTGCAGGTTTCAGATACGGGCCCACGTTGAAGTGTCACTTTAAGTGGTGAAATCAGTGTGAAGATGCTATCTCCCTCTAAATACTGAATGATATTAAATTTTCGCTCCAGAAGGAAGATGAATGATTTTCTCCCATTAATTTGGAACAGAGTCTTTTCTCACCTCTGTGAGATCAATTAGCATTAAAGAGTACATTTAAGATAATTTTAATGAAACATGAAAATCATACTCTGGTTTGTTTTCTCATAAATTAGATTCATATTACTAACCAGATCTTGCTCTTCAATCATTAACTTCAGTCAGCTCTTTATTATTAAAGATAATGGATGCAGAGAACTGTAAGTCAGAGCAGTGTAAGTTGAATGGACAATGAGCTCTGGATTCGGGGCAGAATGGGACATAAATCTTTGTAATTACTAAGCTGAAGTTATAGTGCAGCCTTCAGACTTTGGAAATGTGTGGCATTACTTTGTTCTTCTCTTCTCTTTTTTTCTTTTTCCCTCTGGATAACATAGGGTAAGATCTAGTGTTTCCAAAAAAATCTGCAGCACATTGACTGTAATTTTAACCTAATATAGATATTGCCTATAGAGAAATTAGAACACAGAAGGATGAATAGTATTTAGATGATTATGGCTCTGTCCAAACATTCTGGGAGAAAATAGGGAGTTGGTGTTGGATTTGAATAGGAACCATCCTCATGCTGTGACAGACTCCCAGGAGATCAGATGTGTGAGACTGAGACTGCAATTCACTGGTAGGAGTTTCTTGCCAGTAAAGCTGATGGCTCTTGTGCCAAGACAAGCTGGGGATTTTATTTATCTTTATGCCAGTTTCATAGAAAGACAAGTATATTCTGGCTTTTCACCAGAGTATTTTCTTGCTGACACATCAGAGTGAGCATCTCTACTCATGAATTGCAAAGTGTGTCCAATGACAAATATGAGAGGTGCAAAAGAACATAAAGCCCCAAGAGTACAAGTTCACCTGCCTGGGTTAATTTTTCTCGTGATACATGGTCTGTCGCTCATCTGCATTTCCCACATTCTGATGTGTAATTTCTCGGGGCTCATCAGATCTGTCTGGCTAACATTTGAGTCAAGCTGAAGCTTTGCTGTTTCTCAAACAGATAAAATGCCACATATTTATACTCTTAAATAATTAAATAGAAGGGGGGGAAAAGTACTCTCATTTTTCATTCTACACGTTTGAAGCTTATTGATTTAGTAACTATCTCATCTGCTCTCTGATTTTTGAAATGTCAGGTTCTCTAAGTGGATATTTCATTTTTGAAAAAGTTGTGCAGTGACAGTAATAATGCCCTAAGGAATGTGTCCCACAAGGATTTGGGAAGACTTGTGTATGTACTTAACTGGACAGTCCCATTCGTATCAGTGTTACTGTTCTTGGTAATGAAGTTGAGCACATGCACAGCTCTGTAAAAAGCTAGATTTGTACAATGCTCTATTTTTCTATTTAAGTCTGTGAAATTCTAAACATTTGAGATATTGTTTGATAACTGTTGCCTATTTTGGTTTCTACTGGTCACTGATATTCAAAAGCTTGTAGTTTAATTTTTAATTATCCAGGATATATTTCTAATTGTGTGCAGTGTAGCCCAGGGATTTAAGACAAGCTCTATTTTTTCTGCATTCCTTTAGTAGAAAACTGTTGACACATAGCACAGATGAAAGGATCCTATTCCCACCTCACTATCAAACTAATTTTCCCGACATCTAGACAGGAAGGCATTAAACATGTCAGCTTTTTACTATTTGGGTCAAAGATGACTTAAATATGAGTAAGACAGCTCAGCAGAACAGTGACAAGATGCAAGTTCTAGCTCTGTGCATCAAATTTTATCCTTGACAGTAGTTTGTGGACTGAACAGCACAATCAAAAGTTGGAAGCTCTGAGGTAGTGTGGTCTTTGATGAATAATGCAAGCAGCAATCTCAGAGGAAGAAGGAAAAAAAGCAGAATGAGATTGTCCAGACTCCTGCCTTAACAGCAACAAATAGCTCTTGGTAATGATAACTCATTCTCATTGAGCCAGAACCTGGCTGTGGCCGTGATACTCCTGCTGTAAAGCTTTCCCCCTGCCCCAAAGCAAGGGTGGGGAGTGGGAATCCAGGTAGAGCCTCCTTTCAGGCTCATGCAGGGGTGTCTCTCAATGGGCATGAAGAAATCAGTTCTCTCTTAGCCCATGGGAATGGTTTAGGAGCATGTTACAGGCACACTTTATATAGTAGAGCAGGCTAGACTTCCAGGACCACATTATACTAGAAGAAAGCCATTAGGAAGAAGTGGTCAGTGAAGAGAGTGAGAGGCAGCTGGATGTTCATTTAGGCCAGGGGTTTTTTTCTTTAAATGTGGCATTGGATAAAAAAGGATCTATGCACAGCCCTTTTTAAAGTGTTGCTAAAAACTATCTGCTTATCATTTTGTGCCAATGGCATTTGGATGCTAGACGAGGTTTGATAGAGTTTTAAGTTGCCATGCAGTTAGGTCTCTGGGCAACAGCAGGGAAACCCAAATGAATACCACATCTGGTAGAAGTGGCAGTGAATGCTCAGCCCTGCTGTCAGGCACCACCTTTGCCATGGTCCACAACAGCCCCGTCAGCATTGTTCTACCGTGTGGGTGCAGGAGGTGGTGGTAAGATACTGCTTGGGACTTTTCTTTCTTGGCTTTTCATAATCTACCCCATAAACTGTTAGACCCCAAAATGATCTGTCTGTGAGTTCAAAGAAATAGCTGAGTAAATCCCCAAGAATTTGGGGCAGTGCAGTTTGCATTTTTGCAGTCTTGTGAAAGGCGTAATATTCAGCATTTAAGGCATCCAGATCATTTAAGGACTGTGGCTATTTAAAGGGCTTTTCACACTGTGTCCTACCAGGGAACAAACACTTACATACACCCATTTTTGAGCTCTCTGCTGTTGCCAGCTGTGGTGCAGCATTTCGATGATGAGGGTTTAGCTGCTGACGTATTTCCTATGGATGTGGAATAATTACAACGATGCTGATCTAAGCTCCAGTCTTGCAATGTTTTCCTTCCCCAAACAAGCCCATATTCTCCCACCATGGCATGGGACAACTCTGCTGTGGTTCCTGATGCAACTGGATTGTGCCTGAAAGCGAGTTAACTCTTACTTGATTTAATTCAGTGGAACTGTTCCAAACTAGTAATTTCCTTAGAGAACCTTTTTTCTTTCTTCTAATGAAATTATCTTTTAGACCACTCATTTTTCAATGTTGATTTTGTCAGAATTTAGTAATTCCCTAAAAAAAAACAAACCAACCACCACCACGCCCCCGTTGTATTTTTGTTTCTTCCGGTGAAATATAAATTATCTTTTAAACTACATGTTTCTGAACATGGATTTTGTCAGAACTTTTTTGTCAGTAGCTTTAAAGCATGTGGGAACACCCAGATCTTTGTAGGAATGCTGCCTGTTCTTGGGGGCTTTTATACCTGTGTTCATTTGGAGCAGCCAAAGGGAGTTGTTTTGAAAACCCATCAAGTTGTCTTTACATTTTTTGGCCTATCCACTTGATTTATTCCTCAGTAAACACCTTAGAAACAAAATTATGAGTGCATGGGATTTGTCAGCTTTATTTGAACTCGTGAGGGATGAATTCAACAGCTGAATGGGTAGACAGGATGGGTCATTTATAAAGAACCTCTGACAGGCAGTTTCTGGTTCAAGTCAATCCTCTTCAAAAGTAGGTCAAAGATTGAAGTTGTCAGTATTGGAGATGAAGAGCTCTTCCATGCAAACTTTGAATGTCCTGGTGTAGCTGAATTATTCTCCCGTAAAGAAGGGATATGCAAGGATAAGTCCTGTTCCTGGCATGAAGTGTAACAAATTTTGTGGTCCTCATTCTGTTCTGTGTATTTGTAAATAATAGGTTCATATTTTAAAACTCCCTGTCTTAATACAAAAGGGAATTTGAATCACAGTGAAATATGAAATCAGGAACAAGTAGCTATGAATACAGATTATGTTTTCTCCAAGAAGTAATAACATGAAAAACAAAAGTAGAACTTGAAGAGGTTTATGTGAAATCTGTTTGGGACGCTTTCCTGAAGCCAATTTTAGTGCCAATTTTTTCAAAACCAAAAGCATGGTTGAGGAGTGTCGTGGTTCAAACCCAGCCGGCAACTTGGAACCACGCAGCCGCTCGCTCACTCCCCCCCTTTTCCTTCCTCCCCCCGCTCCCGGAGGGATGGGGAGGAGACTCGAAGGAATGTAACTCCCACGAGTTGAGATAACAGCTCTCCAGTAACTAAGGTATAATACAAACCACTACTGCTACCAATAATAATGATAAGAGGAATAACAAGGGAAAAGGACACAACCGCTCACCACCCGCCGACCGATACCCAGCCCGACCCGAGCAGCGATCTGGCCTTCCGGGTAACTCTCCCCAGTTTATATACTGGGCATGACGTGCTGTGGTATGGAATACCCCTTTGGCCAGTTTGGGTCAGGTGTCCTGCCTCTGCTTCCTCCTGGCTTCCCCTCCTCGCTGGCAAAGCATGAGACTGAGAAAGTCCTTGGTCAGAGTAAACATTACTTAGCAACAACTAAAAACATCGGTGTTATCAGCGTTGTTCCCAGACTGAAAGTCAAAAACACAGCACTGCACCAGCTACTAAGAAGGAGAAAAAATGACTGCTGTAGCTGAACCCAGGACAAGGAGAAATGTCTTGATTTCTTTCTAATCTTGAAATAATTGGGAAAAAAGCTTGGTGCGGTCACTGTAATTTTTAAAAATGCTGCATTTTGACTTTCCTCCAAAACAACTTCAGTGGGCAAAGGCAGATTAAAATAAAATATTTCAACTAATGAGTATATAATTCTGCAATTGGGATCAGTTGACCCAGATGCAAGCAAGAAAGTATCCTGTGTTCTTGTTTGCTGGGTTTTTCCTCTTCCTGGGAAGCAGGAAAACCATTGCCTTTCAGACTGTATTTGATTGCTGTCTCTAGAACAACCCTCAGGCTGGAACGGCTCTAGCTTTTGTTCGGCCTGCCATTGACTTGTCCCTCCGTTTTCTTACCTCCTGACTTTGCTCCCAAATCAAACCATTAAATCCAACGTTTAACAAACTGTATAATCAGTTGATCTCATGGGCTTTCTTCCCCTGTTAAACTTGCTTTAAGATAGACACTAAACATTTTAGATCAGACAAGTTATCTTGTTCTGCAAATCTCAATGGTTGGACTTGATGATCTTAAAAGTCTTTTCCAGCCTAAATGATTCTGAGATTCTAAAGCTGTAGGTGAATTAGTGGTTCTGAAGAGGTTATAATTATTGTTTTATTAAGCTGTTCCTGTTCATTGACATGCCTGGACCTGTCCACTGGATGTCAGAGTCCTATTGCCAGTGGGAAGGTAGCCCCTTTTAACACGTTGTCGTCCTCTGACTGCTCTCCAAGCTACATTTTTACTTCATTTCAAGGAGAAGTGTTTGAGAAAACAAGATAGTTCTGTATATTAAAGCTGAATATCCAGCTTGATTCCTAATCCATGTGAAATGTATAAATGGCTTTATCTTGGCAGTGATGTAATTATTTAGTTAAAGTAACACCTTTTCAACATGATGTTCACATTCATTTAAGCTACTACTAGAGAAGAGAGTAGCAGCGTCCTCTGTAGCCTGATGCTTTCCTTCCTCTACAGTCATGGTTTCCCAGGGGATTTGCCTGAGTTTCCTCCTGTAGCTGGAAGTCTGCACTCCCCAGGCAAGGCTTCTTGCAGTGCAGCTTGGCCAGATTTTATCTTACTGTGTGTCTTTCCCATTGTCAGAGCAGTCCTCTCAACCTTCCCTAGCAAGCTATGGGTGCACGTGTCTTTGAATCCCTGCCTCCGTTCTAGCAGGTCACCCTTCTGCAAGATTTTATGCCTTTCACCAAGGCTTCTGTTCTGGTTTAAGGCTCTCTTTCATCCATGTGCTGTGTTTCCCTCACATTTCCCAGGATGGTCCCCCTACTCTAGTGATGGGTGATGGGGAGGTGTTTTGGCACACTCATTTCTGTTACTTAGAGCTTACCAGCTAGGGGGTTGCTTCTGGGCAAGGCATTCTGCGTGTGAAATACATGCCTATAATTACAAATGAGGGACATCCATATTCCAGGCAGCAGGCCATGCAATTCACAGTTCCACTGACAGCTCCCTGTGATGTATCACTGACGCTGCTGTGTTGTAAACTTGCAAGGGCAGGCAGAGAGGTAACAGTGGAATGGAGGAGGGTATTAATTCACTCCTGATTGAATCAGATTTCATCAGCTGTAAAATTAGAGTGGAACAGTTTTCAGTTGCTGATGGTTATCTTAGAATATTAGTAGTAATTAGAGAGCTATAAATAGATACATTTAAAATATTTGAAGTTCTAGCCAGGGGAAAAGTCTGGCTATAGCTTTCAGTAAACACTTGGATAGCGTGGCTCCTGGTGTGCCGGAGTGTGCAGTGTAATGGCATTTGGCTGTGTCACTGATTATTTAGAAATGAAGTGAGAGAAGCAGGCTATATTCCTGTCTGGGCAGCAAATAGATTGACCTGAATCTGAACTTGTTACCAGCTGCCTGTGTAGATCGGTAATGTGTGTGCATGATATATTGCAGTAAGTATGAATTTAATTTTTATGTCGTCAATGTCACTTTGAAACAAAAGGGGAATAAAGTTCTTTGAAAGGCTTTGGGAAAGGCCTGACTGCAGAATAACATTTGCATTGACTTCTTGGTCCTAAACATCTAATTAAATTATTGATTATGAAGCTGGCTGCTTTCCTAATAGTTCCTAATGTAACAATTAAAGCAAAGTAAGTAATTAAAAATGAAAAGATCAGTCCACAAGTGCAATCTTCAAAAGGTCATTTTCAACTTAATCGCTTTTTTGAAAGAGGCAAGAATAAAACAAATGAGTCATTAGTAAAAAAGCAATTTAGTGTGTGTATGTGTGTAATAATGTTCCTACCAGATTACCACTGGCCACACAATACCTAAATTAATAAAAAATAATAGCTAAATTTACTTAGTTGATATTATATTAACACCTCTCTTCCCAGACCAGACCTCCACTGTGGGATGTGCAGTAGGAGGTACATAGCCATAGCATGCTTCTACTCAGGACAGTTGATAACCATGGCAGAAACCAGAAGCTTCAGCCAAAGAGCGCAAACTAATTCTGTAAACCCATTATGTTATTACTTAACATCATAAAGAATGCTTTGTACTACACAGAACATTTATTAGCAACTTTTTTATAAGCATGAGAAGTAAGGGGAAATTTTTAGAGGTCATTCAAGTTGGTCCATGGATGTTTATAGGTGTGAAAGGAAGCAGGAGGAAAGCATAAAGGTGTTTGTCAGAAAATTTTCGAAAGACCACTTAACACTGTTGCCTTTGACAGAGCAGCAGTGAGAGGTGACACTGGAGGATTTAAGAACTGCTAGAAAGCTTGGAATCTACAAGCAAAAAATAGTCACTTGCAAGCAAGGTGTGCAGCAAGGTGCTCATAATGTTATATGAAGTAAAATCAGTCACAGCTTTTGCATCATCTCTGAAATTTAGCTATCATATCCTGAGAAGCCAGGGAAGGAAACACATTTGAGATGAAAGCTCTGGTACAATACTTGACCCCCTGCCACAGATCTTTCAATATAAATTGTTTAGCTTACATATCACTGCAAAAGTAGCTAATTGGTGCAGTAGTTCATCGGTAAGAAGACAGCCTGTTCTGGAGCCTGTTATAAATGTAGTTCAGTACCACCATACAGCTTGCACATGCAAGCTGATCAGAAACTAATCCAAACCTTGAAGCATGAATGTGGAAATTCACTAAGCAAACACCTGCCATAGTCAGCACCTCCTGTGCCTGTGGAACACCTGTATTCCTGGGCACGAGGAAATTCATTAAATCATGGGAGACAGAATTCAGATAAGCATGTACTTTAAAAAATAATATGTCAGAGCTATCTAGAAGTTGTCTAATATTGTGAGCTTCATAGGCATTTGGGGAACTGAGCTCCCATTAATAGTCACTCTGCACAGCAACTGTAAATGCTTTCTCCAGACAGTAATTGTGCCTGCTACAGTTAGATTCTGCTTCAACACATTTGCTCAGAACCAAATCCTATTCTTGAGGAGGCAGTAGGGGGGAAAATTACTATGCCATTCAGGTTGTATGAGAAACAGATAAATCTGTTAGTCTATTAAGTTAAAGGCATTGCATCCTAAATGCTCTTTTTTCCTTTCCACAATTAATTGTGGAATCTTCTTTCCTCACATATTAATTTAAAAAAGCAGACTGTAGACATGAACTTTTTTGTGTAAAAGTCCTCTTAGGGGATCAGCATGTCTGCCTGTCCACCTGCACGCCTGCAGTGCTCTACTGCTTATGTTACGCAGAAGAAAAAGAGTGGGTAGTTTGCTATCTTTCCTTTCATCTGGATTCCCCACAAGCTGTTTTTGTGTGCTGCTAAGTACAGAGCTGCTGTTCTGTCAGGTTGAAGTAAGGCATCTGGACACACTTGTCTATAAAGAATATGGTATGATGGGTTTTTGCTTTCACACTAAGATTACACTAGACTCTCTAGGCCAAGCATGAGCTGTTATACATCAAACCATGTATTCCACTGTGCCTTCCCAGACGTATCTGTAAGAACTTAAGTTTCAGAACTCTGATGACATGCTGACTCTGGCTACACATTCTCAAAAAGATCTACTAAAACCCAAACAAACCGCAAACCTTAAAAATCAATTTCCTTTTTACTAACAATAACATTGTGAGGGAAGAAGTACAGTTTCAAGAAATAGCTTTCCAGTTTGGTAAATACTGGATCAAAATGTTGGTGATGAATGAATGTTTCTTTGTATAGACTACTCCTACCCACTGCTGCTTGTGTATAGATTTATTCCCATTCTGGTTCCCCACAGCCTCAGTGGGTGGCTTTTTTAGATTTCCCACTCACATGTCCTTTTCATAATAGCAAAAGAGATACTCTGTGAGAAACAGCTTGAACTGAAAAGCAGGCAGACCTTTGGGATGTCTTCAACTGTACGTTCAGAAAACGGGAATTTTAGAGCTTGCAAGGTACTTGCTTAAAAAATGTTTTCGTGCTGCTTCAAGAAGGCTTAAGTAGTCAATTGGAAGTGGCATCTGCAAAATAGTTGAGGGTCCTAGTTTTGAAGCAAAAGCTGGAGGCTGCCAAAGCAGCTTTGAATAGAGTGCCCCATGCAGTGTCGATGGATAGTGAAAGTTTGCAGTGGGTAGTTTGTTCTTCAAACATTCCTATATGAGAGAGTTTTTGTAGTATGCATTTAATGTACAGAGAACTGCCAGGCAGACACAGGCTTAAAACAGCTTTGTACTCTGATACACCCAAGGCAACAGCACAGAGAGGTGGCATGCACATTTTATGGTCCAAGACCAAAATGCAACTCTGATTATAATTGAATTCAGCTTCCACATTGTCCTGGGTTCAGCTACAGCAGTCATTTTTTCTCCTTCTTAGTAGCTGGTGCAGTGCTGTGTTTTTGACTTTCAGTCTGGGAACAATGCTGATAACACCGATGTTTTTAGTTGTTGCTAAGTAATGTTTACTCTGACCAAGGACTTTCTCAGTCTCATGCTTTGCCAGGGAGGAGGGGAAGCCAGGAGGAAGCAGAGACAGGACACCTGACTCAAACTGGCCAAAGGGGTATTCCATACCACAGCACATCATGCCCAGTATAGAAACTGGGGGGAGTTACCCGGAAGGCCCAGATCGCTGCTCGGGTCGGGCTGGGTATCGGTCGGCGGGTGGTGAGCAGTTGTGTCCTTTTCCCTTGTTATTCCTCTTATCATTAGTATTGGTAGCAGTAGTGGTTTGTATTATACCTTAGTTACTGGAGAGCTGTTATCTCAACTCGTGGGAGTTACATTCCTTCGATTCTCCTCCCCATCCCTCCGGGAGCGGGGGGAGGAAGGAAAAGGAGGGGAGTGAGCGAGCGGCTGCGTGGTTCCAAGTTGCCGGCTGGGCTTAAACCATGACACACATTTATAAGCACAATAAATAGTTGAGGACATTTTATGTTGAGAGGCAATGTGGTTGGTCTGATGTGAAACTGGTATGAAATTTGGGAGATGATGCTTCTCTTCCTCATACAACCTCACAAATTTGCTTATGAGTATCAGGAATATCTCTTCAGCTCTTTTCCATCTGCCCTTTCACCCTTTCTTGCTGATGTAGATGGCAGTATGGAGTGTGAAAAAGATGCATTAAAGGGTAAGAGTCTTGGCATCTCAAAGTGTGCTGTACTCATAATCTAAAGATGATTCAGCTGAGGCCATAAAATACAAACATATTCACTTCTCTCTTGAATCTGGAATGGGTTATTCTGTAGGTAGACCTGATTGCTAAAATGGTGGAGGTGGAATAAAAAGTATATGACAGTTGTCCTGAGAAGGAGCTTCAGGTGTGGGGACATTGGGAGACATTAGCAAAGGCTATTGGAGAGGAGAAGCAATGAGGCAGCACCTAACTTGTGTTGTACAGTTCTATCTAAAATTGCTCCAGTAGACTACCCTGATGGGATTTCATATTGCTGATAGAAATAGGAGTGCATGTTCTTTTGTTGCCTTGCACAAGGTGATGTGACAGCGTTATAACTGTGGAATTATCACAACTAGTAGTGACTCACTTTGTGGAGAACTGTTTGTTCTGGTATCCTGAGAACCCCAAGTCTGTCCCCCTTCAGCAGCAATGAATACAAAGCTAATTACATGCTGTAATTTATGTGAAGCAGTGAAAAGAGATCTGTCTTTGTCACTGGCCCAGTCTGGATTTTGCTAACAACAGGATGGTATTCCAGTCAGTGGTGTGAATTGCTGTCATTCTAGTTAACTGCCAGGTTTTCTTACACCCTGTCCTGGGTTCAGCTACAGCAGTCATTTTTTCTCCTTCTTAGTAGCTGGTGCAGTGCTGTGGTTTTTGACTTTCAGTCTGGGAACAACGCTGATAACACCGATGTTCCTAATTCTTGCTAAGTAATGTTTACTCTGACCAAGGACTTTCTCAGTCTCATGCTCTGCCAGGGAGGAGGGGCAGCCAGGAGGAAGCAGAGACAGGACACCTGACCCAAACTGGCCAAAGGGGTATTCCATACCACAGCACATCATGCCCAGTATAGAAACTGGGGGGAGTTACCCGGAAGGCCCAGATCGCTGCTCGGGTCGGGCTGGGTATCGGTCGGCGGGTGGTGAGCGGTTGTGTCCTCTCCCCTTGTTATTCCTCTTATCATTATTATTGGTAGCAGTAGTGGTTTGTATTATACCTTAGTTACTGGAGTGCTGTTATCTCAACCCGTGGGAGTTACATTCCTTCGATTCTCCTCCCCATCCCTCCGGGAGCGGGGGGAGGAAGGAAGAGGCGGGGAGTGAGCGAGCGGCTGCGTGGTTCTAAGTTGCCGGCTGGGCTTAAACCACGACACCCCCTAACATTTGCCCAGGCTCTTCATTTGGAGGCGAACTTCTCTGAGTGCTGTGGGACTGCTTGTGGATTTCCTCTGTGTGTTTTCTCCTCCTGTGTTTAATGGTATCTCCTTTGTTCCCTTAGAACAATTAGGCATACCTCAAAGATGCACATATATCAAAGCAGTCAAGACACAATTCCTCATCCCTACCATAAATCCCAGTCTCACACACTACCCCATGCCAAATCCAATGGTAAGTGCACTAATCCCTTCACAAATGCTGTCTGGATGCTTTGTGCCCCTCTTTCTTGGCAGGCTGAGTTCCATCACCTTCTTTTCAGGAGTCTCAGAGCCCCTCTTGATTGTGAGGTGGTTTCAGAGCTAGGGCAGAAAAACAAGCTGCTGCAGCAGCATCATTGTCTCTCAAGTTCAGATTTCTGGCAATAGTTTGCTGCAGCACTTCTAAAATTAATTGTTTCAGGACCTGAAGTGTCCTGGCACCAACACAGGAGGGATGAGATGCTGCCAAGAAGGTACCAGTAGTTGATCTCCTGAGAACTGGCTGTTCCTGCATCACTCAGCATGGTTTTCAGGATAGAAAGGATTTACTGGTAAACACTGGTTTTACAGTTTATTTAGCTTTTAATTTTCTCTAAAAATAAATATGTGATTATTGCATTCCTCTTTTTCCTCTTTTGTGGCTCAAGCCCAGCTTCTCTACCTCCAAGTGGGTTTCAGACCACTATTCTGCAAATGATAGTATTTTATATGCCAGTCCCTTAGTCAATTGTTTCTTTCCCCTTTTTCTCCTCTCAAAAATGTTTTATAGAGTGCAATAATCTTTCAACAAGAAGGTATTTATCACACACAGACTGGAAACACTGGGACAAATCTGATAGGCGAGAAGCAAAATTTAGCAATGTGACAAAGCCTTTGTACATAATCTTCCCCTGTTGGTGACTGTGGTCCAATATCAATGGTCCAATTTTCTGCTGTGAACAAGCTCACAGGAAGGGAGGTACTTGGTGATGTATGTTGATATGACTGTGCCACAGTCCTACTCTTTATTTAAATCTCTCCTGTTTTATACTAGCTTTGTGCAAAAGCAACAAAGTGTTGCTTTAGCAAAAAGTTCTGAAAAGCAGGAGTGGTCAGGACTAGAGTAAGGCCAGGTGGGACACTCTGTACATTGTACTCCAAGATCTATCCACCCCAAGCCTGCTGCCCAACCTGTCCCCCTTTCCGGCCACTTCCAGTAATGGCACACAACTAGTTTTACTAGTTCAGATGGAACCCTAGAGGCGTGGGCATTGGACTCGATGCTTTCTGGAATTAACCTAGTTGATTCTATGATTCTGTGATTCTCTGTCCACCTATGGCAAAGCCTGTGGCTTGGGAAACATGTACCATCTTGAGAAATAGTCTTGTGTCAATTCCACTTGCCATATATATTTTGAAGTTTATAATTGTAATGATTACAGACTTTTATAATTTTCCTTTTATTTGCCTTCTACATTCAGTGCAAATCTGCATATGGTCACCCATTTGTGTTGGTCCTGGCCAGCATACTCTGATTAAGTAAGAATTGGAGAGACATGCATGTCTTGTTAGGCACTTTCTCACACCAGCCCCAAAGTTATATCTGTAGTTCTCCTGCAGTGCCACTATAACAGATACAGGGTAAGCAAAAGTCAGACCTTTAGACATGAGAAACTTGGGCCAAAGGATTTTATTTTACACAAAGTGCTAATAAGCATTAGTCGTATTTGTAATAAGTATAATTTCCATTTTTTTAAATGCTGAATTCATAGGAAATGGGATAGGAAATGCAAGATGCTTTGCGGGGTGGGGGGGGAAGTAGTGTTTTTTATTCTGGGAAAAACTGTGTGACATACTTGAATAATTTTGGTGTAGGGGCAGGGTTTTTGGTGAATTTGGTTCCCTTCAAAAATCTTTCCTTTCCAAATCTGGCAAATGGATTTCGCAAGATCTGCTGTGGATTTGCAGTTATTCCCATTTTTGGTTGCCTTTTAATCATGTTATTAAAAATTAGCCCTTTGGCAGTTCCTCTCTGAATAGTGCAAGAGCCTCATGTCTCAAATTCTGCATCACCAGTAGCAGCAGACATGACCCATGATGCTGAAGTTCATCTGGATTCAGCTGAGCATGGGCAGGGAGAGGGCTGATGTTCCTCCATGGGACACTGCTTTCCTGGGCCTGGCTGAGGATACCTCACAGCTGATCCGCCTGAAGGGCACATGAGCACTCCTCTCAGTAGAGTCTTTCTGAGACCTGACATCAGGGCACATAACATCTTTGGAGCTTGAGGGCTTTATTTTACAAGAATAATTGTCCTACTTTAAATAGAGCAGCTTTGCTGTGGCTAAGACTGATGGTGTATTATTTTTTTTTCCTTTGTGACATTCTTTTGTTATGACTTTTGAATTTTTTTTTAAATTTTTTATTTTTAATCTGGAAAGCATTCTTCTTTGGGAGGTAAAATGCCCACAAAAAACCTGGAGAGAGACTTTGTACAAGGGCATATAGGGTTAGGACAAGGGCGAATGGCTTTGAACTGACAGAGGGGAGACTGAGATGAGCTCTGAGACAGAAACTCTTCCCTGTGAGGGTGCTGAGGCGCTGGCACAGGGTGCCCAGAGAAGCTGTGGCTGCCCCATCCCTGGCAGTGTTCAAGGCCAGGCTGGACACAGGGGCTTGGAGCAACCTGCTCTAGTGGAAGGTGTCCCTGCCCGTGGCCAGGGGTTGGAGCTGGATGAGCTTTAAGGTCCCTTCCAACCCAAACCAGTCTGGGATTCTATATTGATATCAAGTTTTTATTTTTAATTTAGATCCTACTGTTTCCAGTGGAGTCTGAGTTACTATAAATGAGAGTTAAACAATTGTTGAACACATTCTTGAAAGTTAAAAAGTGTGTGTCTGGGGAGGGGGGAGTATGTGTGCACACATTTTTCCGTCTGTATTTTGTTCTCCCAGAAACATGAATTGATGGTCAAGAGTAAATACTTGTATTAAACCTAAAATGATAAAGACATTATTATTCAACACTGCATAGTAAGTAAAAAAGTTGTAAATAGCATTGACTAGTGTATTGTTCAAAATGGGTTGGTTTTGTGGTGACAGCCTGTATGCCTGCTATTTGACTCAGGCATGCCACTTTTGAAAAGTTGGATTATTAAACAAATTCAGGAAGCAACTTATCTTTACTTACTAGTCTCACTCCACAATAGAAAGGGGATTGCGTTTCCTAATGAGCATGTAAGGAAATGGATAATAAAACTTCTCCCTAAAAATATGCCTTGCTGGTTTTCACACCTTGTTCCAAATTTTCTCATTTTTAACCTGCCAAAACAAAATAAATGTCTGTTAGTGGTACAAAAGAAGTAATTCCTTCTCCTTTAACTTCCTCTTAATTAACTTTTAATGTATGCTGTTACTTAGGGAGCATCCCTTAATACTAAATGTGTCTAAACCAGAAAAGACAGAGATTTAAATGATTTAAATAAACATCTGCCCGTAACATAGAGGCATAAAATTACACATTCAGTGAAACAGTGGCTTACTGCCAGCATTCACAGACTAAAAAAGCCACCAAAATTGTTCTCCTTCTCTAAAATCTTCTTCCCTTGTATATATGGGCTTAGGGGAAATGATCAAGCCTTCAGGTGCAGGAAGCATGGATTGCAAATGGTATCTAATAATATAAGCTTGCTGAGCATTGCCAAATCTGCAGAGATTTGGAAGGAGGACATGTTCTTTCTGCTATATAATGCAATGTTTTGACTTGTTCTGGAGCAGCCCTCTTTTTCTTAATTTAAGACAAGAAATGGAAAAAAGGTTTGCAGTTTCTATCCATGGCTTCTGCCTACCTGACTCTATAATCTAATCCATACTGGTATTAAATAATTCTGTTTAGATAAATTGGTCTGTCTTTAGCAATTTAGAACATTCTTCTAAAGTAATGTGCAGTAAGAGTATATTAAAATAATTACCTGCTATTTCATTTCAGCAATATTCAACTGTCAGAAACAGTGTAATAAAAAGAAATATTCTGTCAAAATCTCAAAATTTCCAATAGCTGAATCAATAGAGTAAAGACAATTATTGTTGTATATAGTTTTCCAACTAATTGTAGAGGTTAAGTATGTGTTACAAACCTAAACACAAAATCTCTCTTAACATTGTTTGAAAATTATCTGGTGAAAGGGAATTTCATCATTAAACCAAATATTTCTGTAGAAACATCTTTATTTTACAAACTTATGTGCTAGGCAGTGTCCCAGTGAAAATTCTTTTCATCCTCTGGGGGCAAAAGTGAGAGTTTTGGTGCCAGCCCCACCAAAAGGGCTTCTGAGGTGAGCAGAGCACAGCCCTTGGAGTCCACAGGGCAAAAGAGCTGCTCTGAGACCTGAGGAGCCCCAGTGTGTCTGGCTGGAACTGATACCATCAAAAAAATCATAGATGCAACTTTGGTTCTCCATGTCTTGGATGCAACCAGAGATATATCAAAATGGAGCAAACTTAAGTAAAAAACCACATCCTCCAGCATCTCACTGTGTTTCTCAAGAGTTTGAATGATGTGTGAAAGGACACAGTGTTGATTTCTTTAGCAAGATACATCAAAGCTCAGCTTTGCTCTGCTGTACAAGCCATGCTGATTTCACGGTGCTCGCATACCCCACTGCAAAGTATTTCCTCTATGGTCTTCAGTCCACTGCTTTGTGCTCTTGTGTTACTATGAAGGTGTTACTCTCTGGTTGTAGTAATTCATCTGATTGTAGAACGTGAGTGACTTAAACTGTGTCATGTAGTCTACCTTACAGTAGGGTCATAACTCAGAATCCTCTAATTGCTTCTGGCTGCCTGGGACTGCAGCCATGATCTCCCTCATAAAATTAATGCACTGATGAGAAGTGTCACACATGTGACAAGTGTCACATTCACTGCCCAGCAGCGTGGGTGTCCCCTGACATATGGGGAACTTTCTCTGGATGTTTTATGTTGTGGCTGAGGGGTTACAATCATCTTTTGCCAGACTCTCTGTTACGTCCTCTCCCTACTGTGTGGATCCTAGCGAACTAAACCTGACTTAATGCTATGAGCAAAATCAGTCAGGATGATATGTGTGATGGCTTCAAGACAATAAAAATTAGGTAGACTTTGCTTCATTCTCTGTCAGCCTTACTGTCCCATTTTTTGAGAAGAGGAGTCTGGGAAGGGAAGACGACAGCATAGAGTAGAAAGATCATGTTTTACTTCCATATCAGGTAACTATGGAAGGTGTAGGTTAGCAGTGAGAAAGATGATGGAAGGATAAAATCAAGTAAAAATGAGAAATATGTAGTAAGAAAGATGGAAGTAAAAGCAGTGAAAGAAGAGAGAGCAGTGGTGTCAGGAGGAAAAGAGGACATAAAAAAGCTTGAGGAACAGAAACAGCAAACAAAAATCAGGACATACTATATATTTTTGGTATCCGTTTTTTGCTCATAAGCTTCTACCAAATAAAAGGCTCTATAATACTGATTGATTTGTAATCTCTAGTGTCATTGCCCTCACTTTCTCCTCAAAGCCATCTGGAGGCTGTCTGTAGACAGCCCATTGAAAAGTATGAATTGCAGCAAAGAAATTCTGCCTGGCAGAGAGAGGGATCGGTAATCAATTCCCTTCCTGCCAGGCAAGGCTGCTTTGCTCCCTTTGCGCTTGCTGTCTGGTGTCCTGTCTGCAAAAAGCCATCAGAGATGGTACCTGGGGAGGAGGACAATGATACCAGGGATTACCAATCAATCATTGCCATTGTGACTGGAGCCTGCCTTTGAACGCTGAAGACAGACATGTCTTTCGTTCAATAATGTAGTTGTTTCTAAGGATGAACAGAAAACTGGGTGGCTTTTCAAGATTCATTGCCATCTCTGGTCAATAGTGCCTGGAGGGACGCTGTCCAGCTGAAGAGAGCATTGGCAGCAGTAGTGCAGGCTGGCCACCCAGTGCGGGCGGGTGGGGGGACAGGCTCCTGTGGGACTGCAGAGCTCATTCTTTTCAGAACCTGTGTCTTCATATCTTTTCTCTTCTTTTTGTGTGTCCAAGGAGCTGGGCAGGCAGCATTTCAAGGAGAAACGTGTGATCTCTCCTTAGAAGTATGAACAGAAAAGGCCAGGACCTTTCTGTTGGTAATGAGGAAGGGCGATAGTGGAGGAGGTTTCGCAGCATTCTGGTGTCCTCAGACAACAGATAACAGCCCCAAACAAAAAACCCAAAGGAGAACAGCTTTGGGGCAAATTGCTAGAGCACTTGTAGCAAAGAGGCAGCATATTCCAAGCTGTAAACTCTTCCTTCCTCTTTTGAGGCCAAGGTGTCAGGCAAGGGCCTTCAGCAGCAGCTGGGGAAGAGGTTAAGGTATTGGGTAGGAGGGCTGTCATTATACCCTGCTGTGATGCTTGGAGGTGGGATATGGGTATTTAACAGTGCTCCTGCTAGGGATACAAAGGGAATAAATAAAAATGTAAAAGAGGCATTACTAAAACTGTCCCTTGATAACTAAATGGTTGATCATAAATTGGAGTGTCTATGCAAATGAAGTAAATAATTAAAAACTCCAAGAACAGCACTGACTAGGTGGTTGATGGCTGGCAATTATAAGAGCTGAATTTTTAATATGCATACATCTAAGGAGCCAGTAAAAATTAGCTCCTAGACTAATGGACTTGCCTTTCTTCCAAGGCAGAATTTTAATGAGAGCATTATTTATAGCAGAGCCCAAGAACAAGAGTTTTCTTGCTTAGTCTCATTTCTTCTTTGCTGACATTTCATTCATTAACCTCTGAACTTCTCCAGAGAAGAATAATACCCTACACAGTGGAGGGCAAAGATCACTTTGACCCCCTGAAATTAGTCATGGGTCATATATTGTTAAGACAGTTACATCTTCTAACAAATAATGTTTATAAACCCCTGTTGGTGATACGTCCTCATTTCATGCTGGTTTCTGAGTCATTTATTTGCAGTTCAGTTCACTGAAGAGAAAATGAACGTAATGTGATATCTCATAGTGCAATGCTTCTTGTGCCATCTTGTCTTGTACAGCGGGTAGATATACATTCTGGTGAGACCTGAGAGGCTATTGTGGCCATATATTCTTACCCATGGATAACAGGTGCTCCAAGTATGGCTTAAAGATGTGCAAGGACATGAATTGATTTCTAAGCTCAGACACTAGCTCTGCCATGTCATTGCAGTGACCCTGCTGTACAGCAGCGCGGCACATGAGGTGCAGAGCCCTGCCACATCAGGGATGGAAAATGTGGGCCAGCCCATGCTGCTGCTAAGCATCCTCTGGCTAAAGGATGAGGGAACCCAGGGCATCCTGCTTCCTGCTAGTTCCCTGCAGGGAATCAGGGTAAGAAGGCCACAAGCTGGGCAGAGATAGCTGCAAACATAACCCTAGTGCTTTGGTTGAGATTATAGAATTTTGTTTGAAAATTTGTTATAGGTTATTTGCATTTGAAGTGCTGTATGTGTTTTCCTTTTGAGCTTGTCTTTGTTAAATGCATATTTTTCCTACTTTTTTTTTTAAGTATCTTTACTTGTCTTACTTTTCAATAATCAAGAAATACCTGGCTTAAACTGAAAAATTACAGACTAAAATTAATGAAAGAGCTCTACGTCTCTTACTGCTCTGCATAAATGCTGTGTCAGGATTCCTTCCACCGCTCTCAGCCATGTGTGCCAGCCTATTTTCTTTGCTCCACATTGTCAGATGGCACTAATTCTATTCTCATTGGAGAATAAGGCTTCAACAGAGCCTCAGTCTCTTCCAAGGTGTAAAATGCCGTGTATGTAGTACTTTTTATTTATGACAGTTCTTATAACAATGGTCTTGAAACTTGGATGTTCAGAGATGATTGAACACTCAGAAGACTACTCCATAAGAAGTAGCATTTCATTTGGTAGATGCCTGAACATTGTTACAGAGCAGGGTTGTTGATGTGCATGTCTAATGCAGGGAATTTTTCTTCTGAATTAATTTTTAAAACTCTTTAGGTTTTGACAGTAATATCTACTTTGAGATATGTCTATATATCTTAGAAAGTTATCAGATCTCTGTCTGACTCAGGTACTCCTTCATCTTGCTCAGTGCACATGACAACACTTAGAGAGAGAGAGAAGGGAGTTTGGGAATGTTTTTAACTTTCCATCACTGGAGCTGCTGTCAGGTTTGAGCAGCTGAGGCCAAGGCTTTAGCAGGATACAAAAGTGAATGGATATTTGTATGCATAATGAGACCATACAATGTGTCAAACGTAAAATGTATTTCATATATTTTTAATATGAATAGCAAGTTTAGGCTTGAGAACATGAAATAATATTTATGGACAGGATATCTACCTGTTGTAGAAGAGAACATCCTTCAGAAGTCACTGGTTTTGTGTGCAACTGCATTGGAAAATTGGAGCAGGTATAGTGGGGCACAGCACTTCCTATGATCTGGGAAGTTTCAGCTGGGATATAAAAGACTGTCTCTTATCCAGTGTTAGTAAGTAGCACGGAGGGGACCTGGAAAATGACTGAATCATCAGCTGTGAATTAGTGGCTCAAGTATCACCTTTCTCATTTCACTTTGCTGTCAGTTTAATGTCTGTACGAAGCTCTCAGCACTGTTAACTGTAGTAAATGGTGGAATGAACTGAACTTCTGAAATAATCCGTTGTTCTTTCTTTCCTTGTTCTAGTCCTGATGGTGTAGTTCAGAGCTCAGTGGTGTAAGTGTGTGTATACTGTGTCTGAACACAAAACTTCTCCACTAAACCTACTAGATGTGCCCTAACTATTCTTTGATTCTGTTATCCTAGTTTACATTTATTTTCCAGTCTTTCTTCCCTGCTCTTCGGTTTGCAGGTATTTCCTGAACACACACTTGCTTCACTCATTCCACAGAGTTCCACTGAAATTCAAGCTTCCCTAGGCTCTGTGAAAATCATAGAGTGACAGACTGGTTTGGGTTGGAAAGGACCTTAAGATCATCCAGTTCCAAATCCCTGCCATGGGCAGGGACGCCTCACACCAGACCATGACACCCAAGGCTCTGTCCAACCTGGCCTTGAACATTGCCAGGGATGGAGCATTGACCATTTCTTTGGGCAACCTGTGCCAGCGCCTCAGCACCCTCACAGGCTAGGACTTCTTCCTTATACATACCTTGAACTTCCCCTGTTTGAGTATAAACCCATTCCCCCTTGTCTTATCGCTACAGTCCCTGATGAAGAGTCCCTCTCCAGCATCCTTGTAGCCCCCTTCAGGCACTGGAAGCTGCTCTGAGGTCTCCACTCAGCTTCTCTTCTCCAGGCTGAACAGCCCCAACTTTCTCAGCCTGTCTTCATACAGGAGGAGCTCCAGCCCCCTTATCGTCCTCATGGCCCTTCTCTGCACTTGCTCCAACAGCTCCACATCCTTCTTATGCTGAGGACACCAGAACTGGACACAGTACTCCAAGTGGGGTCTCACTGGAGCAGAGTAGAGGGGCAGGATCGCCTCTACTAATCTGTCTAATGAAGGGTAAGTAAGAAAGCGTCAATATTTTTCATTACAGCAAATAGAGAGCTTTGGAAAACTGAGCTTTGTAGGTGCTTGCTTCCATGGATGGTCAGTTCAAATTCTTACGGTGTTCTCAGGTTCAGATATTCACCCAGAAATAACAGCAGCTCCCCAGCCATTGTTAGTCTGTGCAGGAGCACTGTGCCTTTGCTTACAGCACTCTGTGGGAACAGGCTGTAAATCTGGCCACAGCGCCTGCCAGCTGCCTCGCAGCCCCTTCAGCAGCTTTGTACTCTGTGACTTGACTCATTGCCTGCAGGTGCACGTGCTTTAGGTGTTCCTGCTGTGTAAGGCTTCATCCCCTAAGCCCAAATTTCTCCTCTAGCCCAGCTCAACTTCAGCTTGCTGTGTCGGCAATGGTGTACACAGGTTTTACTGAACACACCCCAGTCCCCAAGGGCATCTCCAGGAAGGACCTTTCAAAAATGCAGTGGGAAGTGATGGCCTCACAGATGTCTATCCAGCCATGGTTCTGTGCTGCAGCCAAATGCTGTTTCTGTATGAAGTCCTTTCATCCACTATTCAGTCAAGACACTGGGTGTTAAGCCACTTTGCTCCCACTTGAATTGGGGGCTTTTCAAGTTGTTTCTTGTATTTTATTTCTACTCTGTTTATTATGTTTTTATTCATAATCTCTTGAAAGACTCATTGCCTGGTATAACTGCAACTCCTATCTTTTACTTTTATTTTCCCTTATGAGGACTTCATTTACTTAAAAATATCAAATATATTATAGAGTAAGTAAAAGTAGAAAGCTTTCCTTTTACTGTCAACCACTGAGGGCTTGGAAACTAGAGGGTCCAAAGCACTGGGAATATGAGGAAAGAAAACATAATGGCAAAGAAAAATAAAGAAGTAAAAATGCTGCAAACAGAAACATTTTGGATTTCCTCAGCTTTCAATGTGTAATCATTCAACCACAAATCAATACCACCCAGTGGTGAGTGGTTCTCTTCATTTTAACCTGTGCAGCTCATCGTGGAGGCAGGAGGGCAGCAGTGTTGAGAAAAGGGAATGACTTTTTCCAGGATTGTGTTGCAGCTGCTCCACCCTCTTTCCCAAAAGAAATTCATGGGGGTTTCAAGGCTTTAATTTGACTTCTTCCAGAAGCAGAACACAGCCATTTGTTTTCTCCCTTGCTGTTTTGTATTCCTTCCCGGCTGCTCCTCCCATCATGTTGCTGAACGCTGTGTTGTTCTCTTGTTTTGCTTCACACTTTAATATCCAAGGGCTTTGCCGTAATGCAGTGGCTTCTCAGCGTAGGAGGGTTACCATTCCCAGAGCAGAGGAACTAGGAAGAAAAAACCCTCCCAATATCAGCTTCTGAGTTACAATGGTCTGTGTTAGAAACCCATCTATTCAATCAGTGCACTGAACAAGGACAGATTTTCATCAAAAGAAGCTCCCCGAGGGGTTACTTAACTTTGAAGGAAATACATTAATTAAAGCACTCGACGAAGTAGTGGGTGAAGAAATGAATAACTTTTCAGCTCGATTTTATGCTACGCTGAGCACTTTTTTGACCTTCATCTCCACACGGTAAATGGAAATGTGGTTTTGAAAGCCTTTGTACGTACTGGCAGCGCAACCTGATTGTTTCCTCTGCAATTCTTCCTAGGGCAAAAATAAGCAGCAAAAATATGATACTGTTACCATATTTGCAGCTGAAGCTGTTCAGAGCCCAGGCAGACTTCACATTAACAAATGATGATAATTAGACTTGATTTGCATATTAAAATTGTCTTAATTAAACACTGATTCTGTAAATGTTTAAAGGCTGTAATCGATCTTTTGCAGGCTCTCTTGGTTATTTATATGATCTAATAAAGGCTAGAGGCTTTGTTAATGAGACCTCTATTTCCTAACTTGTATGTGTCAATGAAATTACTTCACTGACAATTACAGTGCAGACTGCTGTTAATAACTCACAGAACCCCAACATTGGCATTTTTTTGTCTGAGGCTACGTACATGATAGAACTCCTTTAATGGGAACCTGCTGTTTACATTTCCTTTTGCTCAGGCAGGGCCCCATGCCACAACTCTCACTAGGGAAAAATCCCAGGAATGTATTTCTTGGGGAGTTTTTGTCAACGTGAAATCAAGTCGCAGTGTCCTGTGAGCTGTTTGAATAGTGGATCTAATACTTAGACAGCATTGAGCTTAATCATAATGCATTTGGTCCCAGATCTAACCCTGGCAACTCTGACAGGCTGAACTTTGGAAGAAACTTTTTCTAATCTAGGAGGTAATGTAATCACGCTGTAATATTGCAAGAGATCTCTGAAAAGGCTTCCAGGAGTTTCACTTCAGTATCTCTAGAATCTTGTGCCATGATGTGAGCATCTTGGGAAAATGACACTAAAACAGGTGAAAAGCTCAAGCTTCTCAGATGCTAAATGTTTTTATCCCTTCTGCCCTCAATAACGTTGTTAGCACCAGACAAAAACATGTTGGAGGAAAGTGTTCATATTGCCTTGGAATAGTTTTTCTCAATATTTTTATCATTTGACTTACCTTCTTGCACATGAAGCACTGTGAATTCATGTATATATGTATGTATTTATAAGTGATTTTGACATTTGTTTTGTTGTGGGATATTCCCAGTAAAGATTCTCTGGTTTCAGCCCTCTACACTTGCTTGTTCGAAGGTGACATAAATAGTTGCTTACTCTGTAGTCCTGTAAATCCAGTCACCAGGTACAGTGCCAGTATTGATGGATTAAAAAATACATTTATTCCTATTTCATTTAAGTCATTAAGTTTAGTGGGAAATATTAATCAGCTTAACAAAGCTAAACCACTAGAGTGTATCTTTAATGATAAAATAATTCTTCTGTGAGATGATCAATAAGATCAATAAAGCAGGTGGGACTTTAAAAGTTGGTGTTTTGCCTAATTCCTCTCCCACCGAGACTGAATACAGTTTCTACTGGGAACAGTGATACAGTCAAAGAGTAATATTGGTAATCCTTAGACTGAGATTCAGCCGGGCACTTCCAATGGGAATGCTTTGTGTGACGGAAGTCAAAAGGCTGTATTTATATATCTTTGGCCTGAGCATAAGCATATTTATTGGCATGGGTAATTTAGCGTGCAATGAAACTTGACATCAGGTGGAAGTCTTTTTCTCGCAAACGCATTACCATGTGTCCTCATGCTGTGAGTGAAACTGGCAATAAGGTTGTCATTAGCTTCAGTAGACCCCAGATCTGCTTCATTTTGTGATACCTCCTTGTGGGAATGTAAGGCAATGACCAAAAGGATGATGCCTTTTCACATGGTATCTGTGTTTCAGCTAAACAAGAGGGATATGAAAGGCCCATAGCATATAAAGCATGCAAATTCATAAGACAAAGTTTGCCTGTTCCTAAATGGAATGGAAGTTAACTGTCGTACTATTGAGACACTGAAATAGGAATCAAGTATTGGTGTTTTGAATGCTAAATAAAACTTAGATGTCCAGTAGCCTTACTGAAAAATGTAACCATTTCCATCACCTTCCTGCTTTACTTTCTCTTTTCTCTAGGAAATCTCACTTTTGAAAATATTTACATGAATTTACTTTTGAATATAATTCTGAATTTGAAATTGCAGAAAATTAGGAATATTTTTTGATAGGCATTTAAAATCCTTTTTTCTCCTTTCACTCAGACTATGTAGACAGCGTATGCCGGATCTGGTGTATAGGATCTACAGACAGTGTGTTTGTAAGAGCCAATTTTGACACACTGTCCTCTTCCACTAGTGTTATTTTCAAATTGTGAAATCTAAAGACTGTTTAAAATGAAACTGTTCTCTATTTTTTATTCATTTATTATTACTACTTTATTTCAGTGACTGCTTTTTCCGATTAGTATCTTCTTCAATGTTTCCAGCCAAATAGTCTAGATTGTCTTCTCTGGTCTCAGTCCCTCAGGTCAGCAATACCATGATTCTTAAAGCAGCAGTAGTTGGTGAGCAAGTGATGTGTTTTCCATTTCTGTTCAGATCCTGGTTTCTTTGCCAAGACACTTACTTTGGGAACTAGTTAATCCTTTCCTGTTGGTTAATAGAGAAAATAGAAACCCAGGAGGAACCTATCTTCAAGAGTGCTATTCAGCAGTTGGAGGTTAACAAAGAGATCGGCAGACGTGTTCTGTTATGTTTGCCCTTTTCTGTTTTCCCCATGTTGGTATTTTTCTCTGTGCATCTGCCATTTGAAATTTGGATGAAATGCATTTGATGCATAATGACTGCCAGAACAAAATTCACAGTGTGAATACAGGAGGCTTATAAATTCATTTATACCAATAGAAGTAAACACTCTCCAGTGGCTGTCAGACAAGTAATAACTTTGATCTTATTGGCTTATTCTTGATTTATACTTTACTCTTTGAAGGGAATAAATTCTTCAGCTTTTTCTTTTCTTATTTTTTTCTTTTTAAACTTTTGGGATACTTCATTGTTTTATTTAATAATCACAGTTGTGGATGTACCTGCTTTTACCTCTATACTGTCTTTTTTCAGTTGCTGCTTAGGTTTTCCTCTTGTATTGTTAGGAGAAATAATGAGTGTTCTAGTATGAATTCGCTTAAGGTAACAGTTTGGCATTTGGGCCGAAATTGAGCTTAAGGTTTTCAAAGCACTAAAATCCTTCAGACAGATACTTAACTTCTCATCTTCAGCTAAGATCAGAAGATAGGGTATCATGGGGATTTGCTCAGTTGCTGCTTTCTTAAGGTTTCTGTTACTGAAGCAGAGTTGGATTAGCAAGTGAAGAAACACAATTCTAGAGTGCAGTCAATGCACAGGAGTGGTAGGTTCAGCTGTAGAAGCTGTACATATGCAGAAGCTGAACTTTATACAGGTGAACAGCTTTTTACTCTTTCTCTAGTTTTTGTGCAGGCCAGATGCTGGTCTCTTCTGAACAGAGAAAAAGTAAAAACTTGCCAAGTATGCAACTTAATTTTCAAACTTTCTACCTTTCAATGCAGGAAGGAAGAAAGGGTTTCCCATGTAGTCTTCTCCCTTTTTCTCATGTATAATTAAATTATGCATTCATTGTTTTATTCTGCTTTCATGTAATTTCATTTTCAAAGCCAACAGAAACTCTTTTGTGTTTCTTTTCTGTGCTTTCACTGCACTCATAACTTTTCCAGTTATATTCCACCAGCAACTTTCACTCATAATTAATCTTTTTGATCTTGTTTTTACATTAAAGCAATAGAGCTCATAATGTTTCATGTTAGACAGTCCTACTAGGTTTCTGTCATTCACACATTACTCTTCTGGAAAGGGGTGGTATGTTTTGCCAGCTATTGGAATACCAAGTTAATTTAAAGTAAGCTCTAGTTACGGTAAATATGGGCTGCCTAATTCTGTGGGGAAAAGGCTGTATCCCACAGTAGAAGTCTGCAGTTAATGGGCTTTAGCTTATGGGACTTCCCTGGCCATCCCTGCTCTTGCACTGCTGGTCCTTCCCTCACCAGAACATCCAGGAGTTACACTGAGTAGGAGAAATGTGGTTAACCAAATTTGGCTTTTTTTTGGTGCTGACAGTGATTTATGTTCACCTGCCTTACAAATACTTGTTAAGATGCAGTGGATTCTGCTACTGAAGCCATCTGCCAATATCAACCAGGTGAATAATACACAAGTCTGCTGCTAGTAAAAGAATTTCAATATCTCTGAGGGATTTGTCTTCTATTTATTTTTTTTTAAAGGAATGGTGGGTCCAGGAAAGAAATTTCTCCCTCCTCCTCCCTGAATGGTCTGTCATGGCCATGCTGGTGGAATTGTGCTGGTGTGTGATCTCTCCAAGTGGACATGACTTTTCTCTCTCTTCACAGACACAAGTTCAGGAAGGTATCTGCTTACTAGAAAACCTTTTTTCCTCCTTATCTAGTCAGAAGTTTGATGTCTCTTACAGGACTTTAGTGAGGAGAGAATCCCATACGGTCATGTCTGTTTAAATACTGCCTGTGGTTACAGGTTTCCGCAGACTGCTGTACAAAAATCCACCTGTCAGTAGAAGACAAAAAGATAATTCACTTTCATCTCGAGAACAAAGCTGAACAGAGGAGCTTTTTTCAACTTTTTTAATTCATGAAACATTCATCTTAGAGTCAGGTTATATTATGCTGGCAAGAATATAATCTGTCAGCATTTCTTACTATAAACTCCTGGTTTTAGTGTTTTTTAGGAGAGCCTTAGAGGTTCACTTTGAACAGATTTCGCATACAAGGTCTTGGCCTAGAAACATACTTTTCCTCCAAATTAAGGAAAATGAATATGACTTCATGTTCAGTGCAAAAGACATATTAATGCTTTCTTCGGGTGAAAGTTCTGATGCAGAAAAATGGGGTAATTCAGGAGTGTCCCAGAGCAAGGTTAATTTAGGTTTTGTCCTGTACTTTTAATAGCAGGTGCCACTAACTCTGAAGTGAAAGGAAGGCTGGTCTGTGATGAAAAGCATGGTGTTAGGCTTAGCTGGCAGGCAGAGCTCTGCTTCTAGTTTCTATTACCTAGCTTTAAAAAAACAGTTTCTCAAGTTTTTTATGTTTCACAGTATGAAAGTTGTTATATAAGTTCATGCATTTTTAGGAGATCCAGAATTCTCTTTCATTTCTTTAGGAAGATGTAGTGAATAAAGTTAAAAAAAAAATATCAAAAGCTGTCTGTGAGGAGAGATCACTGTAATAGCAAAGGGCCCAACAGCAGATGTACTCAGTTTCAGTGTACATACCTGCCTACCTGAATCCTTGTGTAACAAGGCACACAAAAGATGATTGGAGGTTGATTTTATTGATTCATCTTATTCATCTAATCATTTGTTCATTAATATATAAAACATTATATTTATTACAGGATTACAAAATGTCTGAGTAATGCCCTTAGTCTAACATCAAGAAACAGTCTTCTCTGCATGTTTTTTCCCCCCAGGGTCTATTCCAAGCAAGGAGAACAGAAGCAAACTCCATGCTGAAGGTTCTGTGTTTGAGCTTATCAAGTCAAACTTGTGGTGACAGATGGTAAAACTGTCTTCCAAATTTGCTCACTGCTTACTGTACAGATACTGTACGTCATGTGCTCAAAGAGCCTCTGAGAAAGGAGCTAGGAGATGGATGTGGTTTGCCTTGCTCTGAGTGGTGCCCTCTGGATGAGACAGGATTGGGCAGATGGAAAAGAGCACGGCTCTTGCTGCGAGCAGCTGGGCTGGCCTTGCGGGGGATCACACAGACATCGTGTGATGCAAGAAATTGCAGAAGTGAGTTATTACAGGCTGGGCTGAAAGTAGAGACTGGGCTGGAAAGAAAGGAGCTGTCTTGCAAAGGCAGGGGGGGAGGTGTTTTTAGACTCTTTCCTCCAGTTTTTGTGTTTGACTGTCATATCCCATGAAAATGGGTTTTCTCTCTTTTAAAAGTTACCTTGCTATAGCTTATACTCTAATAAAAAGATCCAATCCCTTTTGAAGTTTCCAGTGCAACAATGCAGGCAATTCCCTTGCAGCATGGAGTGACTTCAGAGCCCAGAATTCTGCTGGATAGGTCGCATGTTTCCTTCAGAGCTTGCTAGCGCCTTCATCATGTGAAATGCAAGTAGACCAAGCAGACAGTCCATGTAATGAGTAAGGCAAGGGTTTGAATAGGAGTTGCCCTTTCAGAGTTGCTATTTGCTGTAAAAAAAAGGGAAACTTGGCTGTATTCAGCAAGGGCGATTGAGAGAAAGGTTAGACCTTCCCCAGTGAGTCAATAGTCACTGAATGATAGTACCAATCATGGAACACCTAATATGACCCTTGCTTTAGGAAAAGGTCAGGTCTAGGGAAGGGTGCTTCCTAAGCATTAGATTATTTGACTTTCTGAAAAAAATTTACCTATGTAAGATCAGAAATTTCATTCAAGATACTATTTTTCTCCCCAAAAGGAAAGTAAACCTTTCATAAAAACCTGTTGAGAGATTTTGTTTCTTTTTAATGAAGAGAATGAGGTGAACAGTTCCACTGTTGAGTGGTTTTGAACACATGGTTTGAACACTTTTCTTAATTTACTCCTTCTGAATAAACATACTTCTTTGAATTTATTTCTAAATGAACTAAGAGATTACAAATAACTCTTTTATCTGAGCACTGTTTAGATAAAGCTGATGCTTGGATGTTGTTATCTAAAAGCTCATACCATATCAAACTTATAAAGATAATTATGTTTTGCGCTTAGTATATTACACTCATCTTGATCTAATGGATTTGTTGACTTGATTTTTGAACTTGGCAAAGTAAGTTTGTTCATGTCAGACTTTCACGTATAGCAGGGCATTCAAAATGTAGAAAAATAATCAAAGCAGCAGAGTTTGAAAAACATGAGTAGTTTTTCAATGATGCTCAACAGTTTTAGGCTGTTTATTTTCTCCAGAGGTTGCTTGAATTATCACTTGTTAGGTTTGGAAGCTTGTTGTTGTTGCTGCTGAACTGGTAATTAAAATAGGTATAGGAAGATTCAGCTGCTGTGTTACATAGTTAATAGGTGAACTTAATTCTACTTGAGCAGAGCTAAGTGTATTAATTATGATTATCTTCAGCCTGTCTTGTCCCACCTTGGTATTTGTAAACCTATAGGGAGGATTTACAGCAGAATTATCTTGGCCTTTTAGCTTGTGTAAGTCAGAACAAAAAATCATTCAAATTTAGGCAACTTGTTTAACTACTTTTGCAGCAGGATTACTGTTCGTGGATCCATAGTTTCAAAGGTCAGGCTGCTTTTCTACAACACTGGATTGCATTAAAAAAAAAAAAAGAAAGAAAAAAGAAAAAGAAAAGAAATGTTTTCTCTCTCTGAAGTCTTTCAGATAGCTCCAGTCCAAGGCAGGCAATTAATGCCTGTGTTCAGTGCAAGCTGAGAGGTTGATTGGCTCCATAACATAATGCCATGGTGTTTCTAACTGCTGATTCTAATGTTAATTTCTGGGTTTCAAACTGGAAAATTATATGTGTGTGTGCATGTGTGAATAATCATTTAAAAAAACCCAAAACCCACCAAACCCACAGCAAAACAATGCGGAACACATCATATTTTATTTTCTTTGAATGTTGCTATTAACTGTTTTCTGCAGAGGAAGAATGTATGGTTATTAATGTAATTGGGCAGTAGCTCAAGGAGTGAATAGAACTGAGATTTCCTCCATTAAGATTTCAATCAAGACCTGATGACTCAGTTAACAGTAATAATATATTCTCCATAATTTACTGTCCTTTATACTGCTACAGCGTCATATGCAGGGAGACTGGATAGACCCTGTGGGTTAAATGTGGGAAAAAAAATTGGTCTTTTAACAGCTGCAGACTTCTGCTGTGATGTTTTGTTGTTTCTCCTACTCTCAATTTATGATAATGTCATCTCTGTCAGTGGGATAATTGTCAGTGAGACTCTGAAGGTAGCAGCAAAGGAGCCTAATTTTCCCTAGCTGGCAACTCCCCTAGCATTAAGACAAGCTTCTCCTTTTTCCTCTTCTATCCTTGTGATACAAGTCCCAGAAGTTTGACCCTGCTCATCTTGAACCTTAAAGAAATTCAGGTGAAAGGCAAATGCATACAGCTGGTTCCTGGATGACAAGAAGCTGTTAGTAAGCAAAGGGCCAATTTGCAAAGCACTCCAGTGAAATTCCCCCGAAGCAGAGGTGCTCCAAACTTTTCTCCAAGGGAGTCTAAGCCCTGTTTAGTTCTACACTGAATGAGGCAGGGGTCCTGGTGGTGTTATAATTTTATAATTAAAGACTGAAAGGCAGAATGCATGTGCGAAGGGGGTATCATTAATTTACTGCTGAGTTCTTGATGCTGAAAGCTCAGTCCTATCTTAACATGAGCTCTGATCCTCAGAATATTTATTACTGTTTGATTTTGCTGGGACATTACAGCTAAATAGTAAGCTTTCCAGTTTTGTTTTCATGGCATCTGTGTATGTAAAGCTCAGATGTCCTGGTGTTGGTAAAGAAAACACTAGCTGTGCATTGAATAAAAATTAAGTGGCATTTGGAAAATAAGTTTCAGCAATAATATTGAGAAACACTTTACAGAACCATTGCCTTTGTCTAGCTTTTATTATTGTTATTACTATTATTAAAATCCTTTTCAGAGGCTTTATACTGTATTGACTTAGAGGAGGGAAATCAGAGCATTTACATTCGGTTTGTGGCATGGCATGATGGTTTGTGATGGCATGCTTTCTCTGCATTTGTGGAAAGATTACTGGGTATATACTGGTATTTGAGAGTGTCTGAGGGTAAATACTGTGCTCTGCTGAGCAACTGCAGTTACTTCACAGGGACTACTTTTTACATGCAAAACATGCACCAGCATTTTGTTGTTACCATGGGCTGGGTACAACTGATATTGCTGCTAGGTCACAAGATAGATTTTATGTCCTCGATATTTTTCCTTTCTAGACTGCTCTTATGTGTTTGGCTATCTTTGTCTCTTCTTATGTTACCTTTATAAAATTTAATTTGCCTGTCAATCTTGGGGAATCTGGTGTAATCACATTTCTATTCCAAGAGTGAGTTTAGAATTGGATAATAATTATTCACATTTTCTTTTAATTGGGATTTATCAGTTCATATTTTTTTATTTAGAAGTCATGTAAGTATGCAGGGTTTGGGGGGTATTTGTTTAGTATTTTCCCCTGTTGAAAACTGTGGAGGACTCAAGAACTGTGCTTAGCCAATCCTCTTATGCTTAAAGTGGGTGGTGTGCTTGCTCTTTGAAGATAGTGGATTGCTTTTAATAGTCCAGAGCCTTTTGTTCTTGTTTTGTGTGTCTTGCAATCCTTCCATGGGAATAATACTAATTTCCTAGTTTGATCTCAATAGTGTCTGCAGCCTTGAAGCAGTCTACTTTAAGACAGAAAGGTAAATGAAAAATACAATGAGATACAAAATGGCACTTGCCAAAGTAGCCCACTGCCTTTTTTTGGTGACATTTTTTAAACAAAAGGAATTCTGTCAAGCATTGAATGCTGGGATTTATCAGATATTTGTGTTCATATCGACATGACTGGGAAGAGTCTCCTTGGTCCAAGTTAAGGCCAAAGATGACATGCAGCAGAAGGTCATTTGTTTCCAGCCTTTTCAAGCAGCTTCTTGTGATTAATGAGAATTTTTATCCCCAATTCTTGGAGTGGAGGGGACGTTTTGCATCTCACTGGTTGAGAACTGTCTTCTAATTTCCAACTGAAATTTATCTGCAGATAATGAATACCCATATGTTCCTGCATCAAAACTGCCTTTCGGTTTCAATAGCTCTTTTCCCTCTTTGCTCTTAACCCCCGAGATATTTAGAACAGCAGTCTAATCCATTTTAACTGCTGTTTTGTTGGACTGACTTCTCCTAAATGGTTCAGAGATGTAATACAGACTATAGAGTATTATCAAGTAGTGTCCCTCCAGAATTACTTTGTGGTCAAACCTCATTAACTACTTGCCTGAAAGGACTTGTTGCAAACTGTGAGAATATACTGATAAAGCATGCTGATGATAAAACCTCCTCATGTAGGAGGTTTTGTCAGTGCAAAAGCGAATTCAAGTATCTTATGTCACAGAAGGAATGATTCTTAATTTTTGCTTTAATTGAGAAAATAAAAATGGAATTAAGCTGATGGTTTAAACTTAAAAGCATGACAGAGGTATGATTAAGCTATGTTACCCCTGCTCCTGAAAGATTGATTCAAGCTGGAATTATGTACAAAGAAGGACTGCTAGGATGAGTAGAGCAATTTTAGATCTAGGTTTGGGTTTGTTTTGTCTCTTCAGAAAATGCAACAAATAGTCTTTCAATTGCAGAGTCAATAAAATCTTTTCTTAGGGTGAAAACTTGTTCTTCAGGATATGGTTGCATTGTTCAAAGCTGGGTTTGGACTTTTAATAGAAAGTATTTTTGCTGCTGTTCCCTGTGAAGCCAATGATTTTAATGAAAATAGAGAAGTGCGTCTATTTTTAATACCTCTGTCTTCCCATCTTGAAGACTTTGGAATTTTTTAGCAGGAGATGCTGTGGTTGGATGCCTCTTGTACTGGGAGATCAAGTCAGACATCAGTGAGGACATTTGACATATGTTACTGCACTATGTAGGTCACTTATGGCCTAATGTGGAAGATGACAAAAGATAATTAATTTTGATTTCATGCTTGTGATTCCTTAAGGAAGACTTTAATGGTGTGTGTGGAATATCAAGAGACATGTACTGAATCACTGCCTGCGAGCAAGAGCTCTGCCTTTTGGCAGCAGTGATTACACCTTCTAATTCAAACCCTCTGGCAAGGGAGATGGCTTTTTTTGTGGTATTTCAATGCACCTTTTCTGCTAGCTATTATGTGAAGTAAGGATGTATTTCCTTACTAATTGTGAGAAATGTGCTCCTCTTCTAACAACCAGGAGCTGGCTTTTAGCACACAAAGTGCCTTGCTTTGCACACAGCCATAAAATCAAGGTCTTTCTATTTACAAGGGTAGAATAATTTATATCACTATGAGTTATTTAATTGCTTTATTTTTATGTTTAATTCCTAGGGTCTCTGTGTCTACACATTCTATGGTCACCTGCATTCCTGTAATCATGCTACATTCAGCCTGAAGGTAAGTTCTGAGTTCGAATTCCTTGGGGTTTTTTGGTTTCTTATTTTTTCCAGTCATCGTGTTCCCAGCTCTGGTAAATACTGTCATGCTCTACAGTGAAATAGATACCTCTGCAGCTGAATTCAGTATTAGTAATGACATCTAGAGCAGTTCAGTGTGACACATACCTGCCAGCCAGAGCAGAGTCCCAGAGACTGCTATAATGAAAATGCCCCATCCTTGTGCCTGCCTCCTTTCTTCTTTGATCAGTGCACAATATATAAGCCATTCTCCTTTGCCATGATCATTTAGTGACTTTACTTAAAGGAAATTTGCTGGTAGTTTGGTTTGGTTTTTGTTTTTTTGTCCCCTGGATGGTTAGTTTTATAGCTGTTGTCTAAAAGGAATCATTTTGCTTGGATTGGTGACAGGCTGTGATCTGAATGGAAGTAATTTTTCCAAAATGTTTCTTTGAGGTGATATGAAATACTCTGAAATGATCAAAACGTTTGTGATGTGATGTGAGGGGGCCTACAAGGATACCACAGAGGGACTCTGATAGCAATAGAACAAGGGGCAATGAGTTTAAACTGAAACAGGGGAGATTTAGGTTATATTTTACGAAGAAATTCTTCTCTGTGAGGGTGCTGAGGCACACAGAGTGCCCAGAGAAGCTGTGGCTGCCCCATCCCTGGCAGTGTTCAAGGCCAGGTTGGACACAGTGGCTTGGAGCAACCTGCTCTAGTGGAATGTGTCCTTGCCCGTGGCAAGGGGTTGGAAGTATATGATCTTAAGGTCCTTTCCAACCCTAACCATCTATAATTCTCAGTCTGGAGAAGAGAAGGCTGCATGGAGACCTCAGAGCAGCCTTCCAGTATCTGAAGGGCCTATAAGGATGCTGTGGAGGGACTCTTCGTTAGGGGCTGTAGTGGTAGGACAAGGAGTAATGGGTTCAAACTTAAACATGGGAAGTTTAGGTGAGATACAAGGAAGAAGTTCTTTACTTTGAGGGTGGTGAGGCACTGGAATGGGTTGCCCAAGGAAATTGTGAATTGTCCATCCCTGGCGGTGTTAAAGGCCAAGTTGGACAGAGCCTTGAGCCAACATGGTTTAGTGCGATGTGTCCCTGCCCATGGCAGGGGGTTGGAACTGGATGGTCTTAAGGTCCTTTCCAACCCTAGCTATTCTATGATTCTGTTCCATAATTCTATGTAGCTCTCCTGGCCACGCAGCTGTTTGAACTGGTGGGGAAGTGGAGAGGCATGTGCTGGTTTCTGCTACCACTTGCACTCTTTTCTCTCAGGGACCATCTTTCCTTAAAAATATCTCAATGATGTTCCCGCTCCTGTGCTCTCACTGCCATTTTCATTACAAGCAGAGAAAGGTACCACTCAAGGAGACCCTGAAGATACATTTCTTTATCAGTATCAGCTACTGGTTTAGCACCTCACACTTTTTTATTGTTTATAGGTCAGACTCTAGGGGCTGACATAGCAGAAAGTGTGGGATAAACTTATGGCAAGGAGGAGAATAGGAATTCCCAAAGAATCTTAATTCTTTCTTGGCCACATGCATGTATCTGTATATCAGACAGGCACAACCTTCCTCTCAGTATTTTGGAGCACCATGGCGTAGAACAAAGAATGTTTAAGAGTCGCAAGAATTGTGAGGGAAATACTCTATATAGCAGTACTATAGCACTGTCTTTAACATGGATACATACAAAGAGCCTCATGCTGTTATGTGACCTATAGTGATTAACAGGAAGCTGAAAGACTGTGTGCTGATAATCTTCTGGACAAGCATGTTATTTTGATAAAGAATATTATAGTTGGCATTAAACTCTAGACTAAAATCATTGGTTGACATTCTCAATGATTGAATTAGTAAAAATGGAAACCTCTAGTTCAGCATTGATTAAACTGAGTGAGGAATATAATTTCAGAAGCTGTAATTGCAGTTATATAAATTAACCCTGTATGTACTGGAAAAGTACTGAAAAGACTGAATAGTTGTTCCTGAGTTGTACAAGCTACAGTTGCCACATTGGTTGGCTAGAAAAGCAAGTGCTATTTTTCAACCAGTGTATCACCAGAGAACTGTTTTCTTACCCTCTAGTGCTTGCCCTCTAAGAAATTAAAATATCCCACCCAAGCAAGCTTGGTGTGACAATATCTTTTTGTTAAAGGATGCATATTTGATGCAGAAAGAAGGGTTTATGGAAACTAATCAGTGTTTTAAGCCATACTTTCATAGGAAGATTTTGGAGATTGATCATGGACAGTTTGGACAAAGATCACTTCCAGAGTGGCCAGCAGAAAGCCTAATAGCTAGGTCTGGCCAAAGCAGCTTTGCAGCCAGGCAAAGATTTGTTGGGAAAGTCCGGTTTCTTAAGTGTAAAGTGGCAAAACTGAAGACTAATTGCTGACAGAATCCTGAGTATTTATTTATTATTTAATATATCCTAATGGCCCAGGTCTGCAGATGCTTTGTCAGAAGTCTTGTCTACAAGTTGGACTATGTGGGTGCAGTAATGGTGAAAGATCCCAAGAGATTCACTTGTTTTCTGCTTAGGATATAGGTCAGTTGAAGGGGGCTCCTAAGCTCCACTTCAGTGGGCTTGTGATAGTCATGTCTCAGCCTGCTTGGAGCCCAGAGGAGTTTTGAAAGAGCGTGAAATTCCGATTA